>NC_079438.1:42801877-42896877 GCF_903798145.1 Danio aesculapii
TTTATAAGGGAAGATATATGAGCTATAGCAGAAGCAAATGTCGAACATATGCTGCACAGTCCATCATTCTGTCTCAGATTTCACAAATGAAAAAATGTGGGACAAAATCTTATATTGAGCATTTGGGTCAAATGTTTTCAGGCTTGAATTGCTTTTAAAATACTTCCAAGGCTGCATATTCATTAATTCATTCATTTATTCATTCATTTGCTTGTTTATTTGTTTGTTCACTTTTTTATTTTCTCATTCACCCATTCTCAATATTTTTAAAATCTATTTTAATATTTTAAAGACAAGACAGATTGATATGTAAAATCAAATACTACTTTGAAAATTCTTTATATTGATCTCTTATTGATATTTAGCAATATTATATCACAATTAATTAAATCACATCATTTTCGCATAATTGTTTTTCACCAGATTTGTTTTCTATTTTAATTTATTTCTGCAGTTTATTTTGGTTATTTTATTTTATTTTGCAATTTTTGTTTCTGTGGAAACACGTTTTCTCCACAAGATAAAAAAGAAGGTTATTGTAATTTTACAGTTCAGACTTCCTTTGTTTATCTCATCTGATAAAAAATCTGAATGGCAGTCAATTGCAAATAAGCAGTTCTGATAAAAATGTAATGTAAATGCAATGTATTTAAAACAGACACAGGGTTGCGAGTTTATTTTTCAGAATTGTTTATTCTTATGTTTATTTTTTTGCCTATCCATTCAGACTTTTTTTCTTGCGGTTGGTCATATGCATGAAATTGTCGCAAGAGCTTCCTCCAAATTTAGCTGGAAACGTTACATATGGTCTTTTATTTTTTTAAACTTTTTTTAAAGACTGCAATCCAAAACAGATAATCTAATCACATGGATTTAAAGAATAAACAAAGTCTCATTGATGAGCTTGAAGTCCACGCCGCAAACAACCTTATATTCTATATTATAAGCATTTTATCACAGTTGCATAGCACATTGTCACAAATCAGTTTAGAAACTGCCTGCACATTGAGATACTTAATACTTAAAATAGTTGCGTCATCTAAAGTGTGAAATGGTATCTATAGTAGTCAAGATTTGAAATGGATCAAAACCTTTCATCAAATTTGTCTTAAACTATTGAATAACATTTTTGTCTCTTAACAATTTTTAAATCATTTTTTGATCCACCTCAAATGTTGACTACTGTATAATGTGCCTGGAAAACAGCCAAGAAAGAGTAGAAACATTAACCAGAAACGGACACATCCACACTGTAAAAAAATTCTGTTATTCTACGGTTTTATTTAGCAGTTTTAATTTACAAAAGTTTTAAATTCCGAAAATTTACAGTAAAATAGCAGACTTAAATTTCAGAAATTTACTGGCACCCTAGCTGCCGAACCCCCCCCCCATCCCCCCAACCCCCCGCCCCCGTGAAATAACGTATGTTAAATGACCGAAATTTCCCGTAATTTAAAAAATGTTTTTTTTGTATTTCTTGAGCTTATAATATTTAATATGGAACTGTACATAAATATTGTGGAAAGTTATATAAAATTCATAAAATTATACTTTCTGAAAAGTGCTATAATTCAAATAATCAGCCATAAATGCAAAACAGTGTTTTAATAATTTATTCACCAAAAATGAGCATGGCTGCAACAAAATTTGAATAGAAAAATTTGTCCAAATGATCAAATTCGACCACTGCAACAACAAAATTCAGTTTGTTTACACAATATAAACTAGAAGATAAAGTTTAAAACAGTTGGCATAGATGGATAACTACATATACAGTAATAATGTGATTTAGTAAATCACTCAATACTTCCACCTTCCTCTAATACTACTTCACTTAGACTTTGATTTTTTAAGGGATTATTAGCAGCTTTCTTGTGCAAAAGATCTCTGCTGCTTTCACTTTCACCCTTTGTACCACCAATTGGTTGCCAGTCACTTGGTCTTTTGTTTATTTTTAGAACTTTCCCTTTGATTCTGGGCACCGGGAAGGGAAGCGCAGGGACTTTTTTTTCTCTCAATGTGCCCATAGTGATAACAGCACCTCCCAGGTTTTCTATTGGTGGAGCGTCTCATAACGATTTCCATCAAAAGTCCCCTGGATTCCTCACCTACAGGACCTGATTTAGAGCAGGACGACACAGGACATGCCCAGGCACGCCTCCAATCTGATGAAACAATCTGACATCAGGAGAAACTGCATATGCAAATCTTCAAACTCTGTCACTATGCAAGAGATGTAGAGGATGTTTTATTGGCTTTATGATATACTGGAGTTATTTACACCTTACATTTAACACTATATTCGATAGGCTCTATAGAGCGTTTCAATATTTGTATATATATATTTTTGTATATTTGTATATATTTTAATATGTTCAGTTACATGTATTATTATTAATAATAATAAGAATGTAATTATTATTATTATTAATAATAATACAGTTTTTATAATAATAATAATAAAAATAGTAGTTATAATAATAATAATAATAAAATAATAATAATAATAGGTGAATAATAATAGTGTAATTAATAATAATAATAATAATAGTCATAATTATAATAACAGTTATAATAATAATAATAGTAATAATAGTTAAATAATAATAATGAAATTAATAATAATAATAATAATAATTATAGGTGAATAATAATAGTGTAATTAATAATAATAATAATAATAATAATAGTCATAATTATAATAACAGTTATAATAATAATAATAGTAATAATAGTTAAATAATAATAATGAAATTAATAATAATAATAATAATTATAGTAATAATAATAATAATAATAATAAAGTTAATAACAATAATAATAACAGTTATAATAATAATAATAACAACAACATCAACAATTAATATTTTTATTACTGTTGTTGTTGTCGTAATTATAGTCTTGTGGAGCATATAACAAACTTCTTTCAAAAACTTTATATATGTTTTATAGTTTTGCAATATAAATGTAATTTAGATATTAAAATTATTGTGAAATATCATTAAATAGATACTGTGTATTTGTCTTCATGGTCACTTTTTTATTTAAAGTTTTCATACCAAATAAAAGTATCAAACACACACACACACACACAGACACAGAAGTCCAGAAGCTTCTACAAAGAATCACTCCAGTCCCTTGTGAAAATGGCAGAACCCACAAGCCTCACCACCCCCCCCCCCCCCCTCTTTCTCTATCTCTCTCATTCAGCCTTGGTTCGGTGTGGGTTTAAAATAGTTGCATTTGCGTCATCTGAAGTGTGAAATGGTAGCAGCACACAGAGGTCAGAGTACATGGAGAGTGATTATTATATTATGAGAGATGAGGGAGGCTGCCTTGGCTTTCAGTGGCTGTCATTAACACACTAAGTGCATTACATCTGGAAATGGTGAAAGGCTGTTCTGGCTCTTTGCCTCTATCTGCTCATTTTCTCCATTTCATCCTCACCAACGGCCTTGCTAACCTTTTATCAGTGCTTACAAAAAGAAAAACTCCCTGCAAAGATTTCAGTTTAGGTGACTTCAGGAACATTTTGACATTTTGCTATTTCAGCTTTGGATTTTAATACTTTCAGTTAGGTAATAACTCCGAAATCACCTACTGCATTAGTAGGTACTGTATTTGAATTTAAACGTACTACTTAGAAAAGTGCATTCTATACAGTATGAATCTGAGCAGTATGAATGGAACTCGGATGTACTACATCCACCATTTTGTCATGATCACGTGACCTACCCGCGTGAGTTGCGTCTCTTCACTCCCATTCATGAATTCTCTCGCAGGGCATCATGTGATTGCATAGCATCCATACGATGCACACTTTAGAATCTCTACGGAAGTAGTAGGTCATCTGAGTACTTCTCGCAGACTGTTATATGAATTTGCACATACTACTCTGTAGGGTTGTGCGATTAATCGAAATCGAATCGCAGTCGTGATTTGAAACATTGTGATAGCTCACATCTAATCGAATATCTTAGTTTCAGTCACAGACACCAAAAAAACAAACAAACAGGTAATTTGTAAGAGCTGTCACAAAACTGTTGCCACAGCACGAGGAGAGGCACCACAGGTGGCTGTATAATGAGCGTCTTGGTAAAAAGTCAACTAAAAATATTGCCAGTGACACTCAGTCTAGTAGCAAGCAAAGTACAATTTCAGAGTTGTTAGCTAAGCTGATATCTTTTCAGTTACTTTTTTTAACTATCACTTACTGCATTTTAGCAGTAAGAAGCTACAATACAGATTATTGAGCTGAAGCTTGACCACAAAATTAAATCGCAAATCAAATCGAAATCGCAATATCTGTCAAAAAAATCACAATGAGATTTTTTTTGCCCAAATTGCCTAGCCCTACAACTCGGCTCGCTTACTGATTTTAGTGTACTATATAGTATGGAAGTATGCGATTTCGGATGCAGCCATAGATTATACAGTTGAAGTCAGAATTATTAGCCCCCCTTTAAAATTTTTTTCTTTTTTAAATATTTCCCAAATTATGTTTAACAGAGCAAAGAAATTTTCACAGTATGTCTGATATTTTTTGCAGTTTTAAATTTTTTTTAAAACATTTTAAGGTCAAATTATTAGACCCTTTTAGCTGTATTTTTTCCGATAGTCTACAGAACAAACCATCATTATACAATAACTTCCCTAATTACCCTAACCTGCCCTAGTTATCCTAATTAACCTAGTTAAGTCTTTAAATGTCACTTTAAGCTGTACAGAAGTGTCTTAAAAATATCTAGTCAAATATTATTTACTGTCATCATGGCAAAGATAAAATAAATCAGTTATTAGAGATGAGTTATTAAAACTATTATGTTTAGAAAAAAAATCTTTTTTGAAATTGAGGAAAAAATATACAGGGGGGCTAATAATTCTGATAAAACATCCATAGTAGGAACAAAAAATACTACTAATACTGGCTGTTTTTCCCCCCAACATTCTTCAGCATATCTTGTTTTGTGTTCAACAGAAAAAATGAATAAATACGTTAGAAGTATACTTATCATTGACTAACCAACTAACTTAAGTGTTTCCAAATGATCAAATTGTGTATCTCTGTGTGATGTGGACAGGGATGAATGTTTGTGCTGAGCTAATGGAAAGTTTCTGTGGCCCCATGCTAAAGGAAAGGGAAAAGCAAACAACAACAATCTCCTGAAGAGAAGTGAGTCTTTTTCGGCCCGTTGCTGTGCACACACACACACACACACACACACACACACACACACACAAACATGGGCAAATCCTGGCATTCATCTCACCTCTCCTCTGCCTGGCCAGACAACAACAAAGCACATGCCCGTCCGCTGCCCCCCGGCCCACCACAGCTCTTTTGTGTGGCCTGACTGGTCTTTTACCAGACGCTCCCTGTGTGTTTCTGTGTGTAGACTGCTCTTGTTTCCAGGGAATGTGTCTGTGTGTAGGACCCCGGGGCGGCTGGAATGATGCCTGATCAGAGTGTTTGCTTCACTGCTTGTGTGGGTGTTTTTGTCAGCTGTCTGTCTTTTTGTTCGGAGAGTCTCGTGGTCAGTTTTAGAAACAGAAATGCAATCCCGTGTGCATTTGAAACATTGTCTGAATCATGCCTGCCTTCGCCAATATGAAAACCTTAGTGCTTTCTGCATGTATACATTGGATTTATCCAGCCTGATCTTATGAGGACACGTAACTATTTTATGTATTGTCAGAGAAATGGCTAATTTGTACAAATGCATGATTTAATTAGTATAAAAACATATACACCTAATACACCTAAATACACCCTTACACCCAATTGGGAAAATGAGAAAACCCAACGCAATCTCACTGCAATTCGTAACTTTTTGATCTAGTGGCTAATTCGTGTGAATTCGTACAATTTAATTTGTACTGTTAAGTACGATTTGCTCATCACCCAATGACGGTTGGGTTTAGGGGCGGGGTTGAGTGCCACGCCTCCTTTTTAAAATCGTACATTTTTGTATGACTGAATTTGTACGAATTAGCCACTATTAAATAAGATGATTAGATTTTTTAAAAAACGTGAGTGATTTCTGTACAGAGGTTATGTTTTGATCTTCTATTGGTCTTACGTGATGCGATTTCGCAGGTCAGAGTTCACCAAGCTTGAACTTCGCCACATAGCGACATGCGAAACTTGTCGCACAAGCTTGCGTTTCCGATCTGACGCATTCTCAAACAGAGTGTTTTTTTTAGAGAGAAGAGTGTTTCTATGGGTGGTTTGTCAAGCCCACTCACCTGTGTGAGGAACACTCAGAATTGCATAATGTTTTGAGGTTGTTGTTTATTGTGGTTGTGGTGTTGGTGGGGATTTATTTTATTTGTGATTTTATTACAAAATGAAACTCCAAAACTCCCTTTGTGATCAAAAAATAGTGATCGAAATTAGAAAACAAAAACGATTATAAAATGAAGTGGATAATAACATTTCTGAAAGTTATAGCAGTCCAAAAAATTATTAAAAAACAAAAAGAATACATGTAAGAAAATGTTTTTAATAATTGCTTGTTTACTCCTTTTAAACTAACTTCAAGTAGGACTAGATACCTCGAAATTTCGAAAATTCGGAAACAGTTACACTCAAAAAAGATAAAATTCATCAAATCAAAAACATTTTATAAGATGAATCATATTAATGATGAAATTTGTGCCACCAGATGCCAGAATCTGAATCTGATATTTCGTAAAGAATCTGAAATAAAAAAAATCCAAAAATGTTTTTTTGAAAATGCCGCCATTGTGTAAACACACTTGAAAATAAGAGTTTTTGAAAACATTGACATCATGTATGTGCATAGTACATGTTTCAAGGAGTGTTAAGTCAAGGTAAGCGCAAACAAACACAAGTACATGGTAGTGTTGCTGCTCAAGTTTTTCCTAATGCTTTTTCAGCAAAATGTGGATTGATTTGACATTACAACCAACATTGACCAACAGTGTTGATGCATCTTGCACATATGCCACATTTTACAAGGGGACAGTGCAAAATACTGGCCTGGCATAGTTAACACAGCATTTTTTGGTCACTTTCACGCATGTATGAATTTATAAACTGCTTTGAGAACGTTGTCACATAGATCTTTTGAAAAACTATATCATTGTCGTTTAAACGTAGCCTTAGCAACTAAAACAAAAAAGTTATGAATTGCTGTGAGATTGCTATGAGTTCTTATATTTTGTCTTACCAATGCAATTGTGTTAAAAAAATCCCAACAAACTGCATTTTGTATGAGTTATTTAGTTGAGTGATTTCTCAATATGCCCGATAGCTACCAAGTAAAACAACTTATCATAACCACTCCATCTACTTGAATGGGGAAAACAGAAATGTCCACTAGTATATTAGCCAAGATGTTTGACTGTTTTGATCCTAATTTTTGGTCTTTAGCTCAGATTACACTAGGCTAACTAGTATAATTTAAACAGGCTGTTAAGAAAATGTTGTTTTTTCCATATAAATATTCTGCCAAGTTTGCAATTCAGTACAGAAAGAATAAATCACATTTTGGAACCACAAAACATTAAACAGCACTGTTCTTAACATATGTTTTTTTACACTTAATTGTAACAATACAGCTAAAATATGGCATATTTTATTGTTTGACTTATGCAAAAGATTTAAAAATCTAAAATGTTTTATATTATGTTAGGTTGCAAGTCTTAGTAAGTATAATCAGGGTGTGAATTACAGGGGGGTTGGGGAGGGGGTACTGACCCTCCTAATTAAGGCTTGATCCCCCCTGAAGTACGTCAAAACAAGATGTATGGGGGGGGGGGGGGGGTTCTATTGAATTATTGATTCTGGAAAAAGTTCACTCTGATCAGTATTTTAAATAATAATGTTAATAATTAAAATAGTAGATATACATTTGATCAACCCTATAACAGTTAATAGCATTGTAAATGCTTAATCGCTCCAATCAGTCTATGAGAAAAAAGTCATTTGACTGGCAGATTTAGACCACCGATAGACACCATAAGAGTTTACAAGATGGTTGTCACGGATTGGTCAGGCTCTCACGATCCCCACTCACGAAGATCACCATCACCTGACTTCTAATGAGCACACAGCTGCATCACATTCACGAGCACCAGATAAAAGCACAGCACTCCAGTCGCTCATTGTCCGGGCTCGTCTCGACGAAAGCGGACAACTGAGCGACCACTCAGCGTAGTCATCCTCAGCTAAAACAAACGCTTTACTTACCTGTTCTCTTTGTATTCCTCCTAGTCTTCCTGGTCCACCCGAATCGTCCTGTCTTCCAGTCCTTCCAAGTCTGTGTCATCCTCTGTCAGCTGTATCTGGTGTGTGCTGTCCATCCTCGTGTATTCCTGTTACCCAGCCACGGAGGAAAAGACCCCAACATCATTCCTGATCCTCCTGGCTATCCTTCATGTGCTCCTTGTTGTCATTTAATAAACACCCTAACGTTTCCTTACCTCTGTCTCCTGTCCGCTTCATAACAGAAGCCCGGACCAATAACGACGACAACATGAGCACCCCCGATCACTTTCAAGAGCTGGTGGACCAGTTGAAGCGGATTCTACAGCCACCAGCTCCACTTTCCAACGCACCACCAGCACCGAGCACTTCCGCCTCCACAGTTTCTTCTTCGGCCCTTCCTTCCAGTCCCATGGCCCGACCAGCGCCCTACTCAGGCGGAGCGGGGGAGTGCAATGGTTTTCTGTTACAATGTTCCCTCATATTCGAAATGCAACCTTCTCTATATCCCACAGATAAGTCAAAGATCGCCTACATCGTATCACTACTCTCTGGGCCTGCACTTAAATGGGCTGAGACGATCTGGAACCAAGCCGGGCCGGTCATGAATTCCATCACTACCTTCACGGAGTATTTCAAAGAGGTGTTTGGACGTTCTGATGGGGAAGTAGCCGCTGGAGAGCAGCTGTATCATCTAAAGCAAGGTACTCTATCTACACAGGAATATGCTCTCCGGTTTCGCACTCTAGCAGCTGCAAGTGGATGGAATGAGAGATCGTTGTTGACCACGTACCGGCTCGGCTTGGAACCCACTCTCCGAATCCAGCTGGCCACATTAGATGATACTATGGGTCTGGAGAGATTCATCCAACATTCTCTCCGATGTTCCGATCGTCTCCGTTCCTATCAACAGGACACCATCACCCCCTCGTCTGCACTCCTCCAATCGCCTGAGTCAACAGCCTCTCCAGAACCAGAACCCATGATAATAGAGTCTGGAAGACTGACATCAGCGGAACGACAGAGGAGGCTGACCCGGGGTCTGTGTCTATACTGCGGTGTCAGTGGACACACCCGTATGGAGTGTCCCCTTCGTCCCATTCGGACTTCAGTGAGTGTATTCAGTACGAATATTGAACAATGTAAACCACTTACTACCACCGTACAAATAACTACTGCCTCTATTTCTCTCCTTGTCACAGCCCTCATCGACTCCGGGTCAGCAGGGAACTTCATCTCCCAATCCCTCTGTCGTCAACTCCACCTACGTACTGAGGCGTCCTCGCATATATACCAGATACAACCGATAACCCAGTGCACTCGATCTTCGACCCGTATCCATCGACAATGCGAAGACATCCTTCTTCAAGTGGGGTTGTTACATCAAGAGAGGATTCAATTTCTGGTTCTGGAGGGTGCAAATATGGACATCATTCTAGGGCGCCCGTGGCTGGTGAAGCACGATCCCATCATCTCTTGGGGCACAGGAGAGATAAAGAAATGGGGATCTGGATGTACACCTACCTGTTTTCCAAATCTCCCTCTTCAAGGTCGGAACCCCATTTCTTTGTTTACAACATCGGTCGAGAGTCCTCCTGAGAAGCAGTCTATCCACATTCCTAAGGAGTACAGCTCCTTTCATGATGTCTTCTGCCCCAAGAGAGCTTCCCAGCTACCGCCGCATCGGCCATGGGACTGCGCGATCGACCTAGTTCCAGATGCCCAGTTGCCAAGAGGTAGGATCTACCCGCTCTCGCTTCCAGAGAATCAGGCAATGGAAGATTACATAAGGGAGGCTCTGAGTCAGGGGTACATACGTCACTCAAAATCACCAGCCGCCTCAAGCTTCTTCTTTGTGGCCAAGAAGGACGGAGGGCTGCGTCCATGCATCGACTACAGGGTCCTAAATAACGGTACAGTAAAATACCGATATCCCCTTCCTCTGGTACCAGCCGCTTTGGAACAGCTCCGAGAAGCTAAAGTCTTCACTAAATTGGACCTCCGCAGCGCGTATAATCTGATAAGAATACGTGAGGGGGACCAATGGAAGACAGCATTCGTGACCCCTACTGGCCACTATGAATATGAGGTCATGCCTTACGGTCTGGTCAACGCCCCCTCCGTATTCCAAAACTTCATTCATGAAGTCCTCTGGGAGTTTCTTCACCACTTTGTAATAGTGTACATAGATGACATCCTCATTTACTCCCGGAGTGAGGCCGAACATCGCCAACACGTTGCGGAGGTCCTACACACATTGAGAGAACATCACCTCTACCTCAAAGCGGAGAAATGCTCATTCCACCAGAAGTCGATTCATTTCTTGGGATACATCATTGACCAAACCGGTATACGTATGGATGGGAAGAAAATTGAGGCTGTTCTATCCTGGTCAGAACCCACTTCCATTAAGGAGCTCCAGAGGTTTCTTGGGTTTGCTAACTTTTATAGACGGTTTATCAAGGACTACAGCAGGATTACATCACCTCTCACTAATCTCCTCAAGGGTAAACCCAAAGGACTGGAGTGGACCAAAGAAGCAGCCGCAGCCTTCCGCCTTCTTAAGAAGGAGTTCACAAGGGCCCCACTCCTGACTCATCCTGACCCAAATCTTCCTTTCGTGGTGGAAGTGGACGCATCCACCACCGGCGTCGGGGCAGTATTATCCCAACATCATGATACACCGCCCCGACTGCATCCCTGTGCCTATTTCTCTCGGAAGTTGAGCCCGGCGGAGCAGAATTACAGCATAGGAGACAGGGAGCTTCTAGCAATCAAGCTAGCCTTGGAGGAGTGGCGTCACTGGTTGGAGGGAGCCAAACATCCGTTCCAGGTGATCACAGATCACAAAAACCTCCAATATATCAAAGAGGCCAAGAGACTATGTCCACGTCAAGCCAGATGGTCACTTTTCTTCTCACGTTTTGATTTCTCCATTTCCTATCGTCCAGGACCCAAGAATCTAAGAGCAGACGCTCTCTCTCGTTTACACGAGCATCACGATCATGAAGAACTCCCAACGAAGATTCTTCCCGAACACATCTCCATTTGTCCGATCACCTGGAACGCTCCTCCAGTCGTTGCCACTCCGGAAGCCCCTGCTCCGCCGGGATGCCCTCCTCATCGGCAGTTCATACCACCTGAACACCGGGTAGATCTGATCCACTCCTTACATACCTCGCTAGGCACTGGACATCCAGGGATCAACAATACTCTCTCGCTAGTATCCCAACGATTCTGGTGGCCAAACATGGCAAGGGATGTGAGGCAATATGTTCAGGGCTGTAAGGACTGTGCCCAATCCAAGAGCCCACGTCATCTACCCGCTGGAAAGCTCCATCCCTTGCCGATTCCGAACCGTCCCTGGTCACACCTAGGAGTGGACTTTATCACTGACCTCCCCTCGTCAGAAGGTAATACCTGTATTCTAGTCATCGTAGATAGATTCTCAAAGTTTGTCAAACTAATCCCTCTGAAAGGTCTTCCCACAGCCTTTGAAACAGCCGACAATATCTTTAATCAAGTCTTCAGGTCATTTGGTATTCCAGAAGATATTGTGTCGGACAGAGGTCCACAGTTCATCTCACGTCTATGGAAAGCCTTCTTCAAGCTCCTAGGTGTGGCCGTCAGCCTCTCTTCTGGATATCATCCCCAAACCAACGGGCAGACAGAGAGGAAGATTCAGGAGGTGGGACGGTTCCTGAGGACCTTCTGCAGTGGTCACCAGAGCTCCTGGAGCCAGTATTTGGGCTGGGCAGAATATGCCCAAAATTCACTGCGGCAACCCTCCACCGGACTCACGCCATTCCAGTGCGTCCTGGGCTTCCAACCACCGCTCTTTCCCTGGGATGGCGAACCATCTGATGTCCCCGCAGTGGATCACTGGTTCCGGGAGAGCGAGAGAGTCTGGGACGAGGCTCATCAACATCTGCAGAGGGCAGTCCGTCGAAGCAAGGTAACCGCCGATAGAAGAAGGTCTGAAGAACCCAGATACACACCCGGACAAAAGGTGTGGCTATCCACCCGGGACATACGCATGCGACTGCCCTCTCGCAAGTTAAGTCCCCGATTTGTTGGTCCCTTCACCATCGTGGAACAGGTTAACCCCGTCACCTACAAACTACAATTACCCTCTCACTACCGTATTCACCCTACATTCCACGTATCACTCCTGAAACCCTATCACGATCCTGTTCTTCCCTCCACAGAGCCTGACCACGAAGAGGAACCCCCTCCTCCACTGCTCCTAGAAGAAGGAGCCGTCTACGCAGTGAAGGAGATCTTGCGTTCCCGACGTCGTGGTGGCCAGTTGGAGTACCTGGTGGACTGGGAAGGGTACGGCCCCGAAGAAAGGACATGGGTTCCCAGAGCTGATATTCTCGATCCTAGTCTCATGGTGGAGTTTCATGAGAGCCACCCTGAGTTCCCAGCGCCTAGAGGCAGAGGGAGACCACCACGGCGTCGGAGGTGTCGGCCCTCAGGAGCGGGCCCTGGGGAGGGGGGTACTGTCACGGATTGGTCAGGCTCTCACGATCCCCACTCACGAAGATCACCATCACCTGACTTCTAATGAGCACACAGCTGCATCACATTCACGAGCACCAGATAAAAGCACAGCACTCCAGTCGCTCATTGTCCGGGCTCGTCTCGACGAAAGCGGACAACTGAGCGACCACTCAGCGTAGTCATCCTCAGCTAAAACAAACGCTTTACTTACCTGTTCTCTTTGTATTCCTCCTAGTCTTCCTGGTCCACCCGAATCGTCCTGTCTTCCAGTCCTTCCAAGTCTGTGTCATCCTCTGTCAGCTGTATCTGGTGTGTGCTGTCCATCCTCGTGTATTCCTGTTACCCAGCCACGGAGGAAAAGACCCCAACATCATTCCTGATCCTCCTGGCTATCCTTCATGTGCTCCTTGTTGTCATTTAATAAACACCCTAACGTTTCCTTACCTCTGTCTCCTGTCCGCTTCATAACAATGGTATGACCATGTGTGCTGTATACAACTTAAATACATTTTATTAATAAATAAATTAGATGTCATTTACATACATACATTTGATTTACTGAAGCGTGTATTACACAAACATATTACCAGAAAAAGTTGACCCCCCCTCCCCCCAACGTCAATGTATAATTCGCACACTGAGTATAATCAACTTTACATCTAAAAAAGATACACAGTAATGCCATGTCCTTATTTAACTTGTGTGTGTGTGTGTGTGTGTGTGTGTGTGTTGATTTCTCTGTCAAGGCAGAACAAACTATCTGTTCACTCAGTGTGTGTCACATGTAGAATGAAAGGCATGCTTGAATGTGAAATGCTGTAGTACATCACTGAGGATGGAATGTAGGTATGTGTCAGTGTGTATAAAAGCATGTTATAGTATCTATTATCTTCACATTTCTAATGACTTATGTCACAGTACAGTGTGTGCTGTTTTGTACATCTGTGTATCTAAAAAACACTTTCAGTTATGTGTGAGGCTTTCTTTAAGACTTCAACATTCAGGTTAAATGATAAAAAAATTATGAAATCAGATTAAAACACTAGAAATCAAAATGTAAACAACTCACAACCAGCATATTGCTAATGCTAACCGCTAAAACTGTGCACACATTTGTTGGTTTCAGTCTTTTGTGTGCATTTGTCATAGTGTGTTGATTTAGATGCGAATGAAAATGTTGGCAGGGTGTGTGTTTGAACAGCGTTTGGAGAATCAGGTGTGTGTAGAAACAACAGCAGGTGACTGACTATAGAAAGTCACGCGCTACTGGAGTTTACACTTCTTTCTCAGCCAAATCCTCATTTCACGTTAACAAACCTACAACATACGAGTCTTGGATGCTTCATCTTGCACAATCACACATGCTTCCATCACCTTCATTTGTCCTTAACGCTTACACATGTGAATCGCACGCATCAGAGATGGAAATAGCACATACAATATGCACAGCACCGTAATGTATTGCCTTTCTGTCCTTAAAATGAGGCAGATATATTCAATAATTCATAGACTAGTCAGAATAAGGTTTAAACTATGAATTGTAATGAAGTTATTCAATTTTTCATCGTGCTGCATATATACATTAGGGCACACATATAGAAGTGAAGGTCAATGCGATTTGTTCATTCATTCCATTAGACCTGTATGTGTGTGTGTGTAATGTATGAGCAGCATGATTGAAGGATATTTATGCATGTAACAGTGTGATGGATGACTGTGTGATATTTTTGAGTGATATGTGGGTGTGCTGGTTTGTTATTTGTGTAGTAATTTCTGCGAATATGTGCTGATAGTCAAAACTGATCTGTAAATAGATTTTTCCATTGAAGTTTCACTATAACTAACTTTATAAATATTGATAATGACACACAGAACGGGTTTGGAAGATTTAATTACGTCAATATTGACAAATATAATCCTTTAAGGTGCACTTCTCAAAAAAATAAAAATAAAAATTTGTCCCACACCTTGGATTGAATAATACACTGACACATCTCTGATAAATAGTAATAAGCAATTAAAAAAATTGTGATAACCATGGTGTCTGTTAAAGGGTTAAGTTGATGTATTGTGTCTCAGAAAGTAATTTAAGAATATGAAGTGAATATATGTGTTATATTATATGATCAAGACATTTTATGGAAACATTACGACAGTTTCTTATTCCATAATACAGTGGATTTAAAAACTGTCAATTTATGAACTTGATTTTACTTATAATCCTGAAGGAACTGATAACACTTTAGAATAATGGTCCTTTAGTTAATGTATTTACAGTAAGTATGAATAATCTTGTAGGATTTATTATTATTTTTATTGCTTATTAACATTTTAACTAGTAATCACAGACAACCTTGAAACAAACCAACATACAATGCCCATTTTAACAATGCTAAAGAAAGACACAATAAATTATATATATTCATAATTGATACAATAATTGTAATAAATAATAATAATACAAATTATTAATATTAAAATAATAATAATAAGTAAATAAATAAATAAAATTAAATAGATAAATTAAATGATGACATAACTCAAAATACAGCTTGAAGAAACTTCTATAAAGACTTGATGAAAGCCTCAGTGGACATATGAATGGTACAGGTAAAGAATTCTAAGGGAATCATTTTCCTAAATGAATTGTGATCAGTTTGTCACTGATCCAGTTTGTCAGAATTTTTTCTGGCGTAAAGGATTTATTAATCACAGTTCAACTTTTAATAAAAGTGGAGGTTGTGCTTGTTACCATTATTTAATGCAGTGATTTAACATGAACTAACGTTATTTAATGTAAATAACATTAACTAATGTTAACAAAGATGAATAAATACCATAATAAATGCATCACTAATTGTTAGTTCATGTTAATAAATGCATTAACTAATGGACCATTATTACCATTAGTACCAAAGTGTTACCAAGGAATTTTATTTGTGATTTTAACAGTGGTATTACAAAATAACCAAGAGACTTCAACAAAAACACCCTTTTTGTGCAATAACAGTGATCAATATTAGAAAACAGCAATGATTATAAAATGAAGTAAGTTTATAATAACATTTCTGAAAGTAATAGCAGTCAAAATGTACATGTAACTCAAGAAACTCATGAAATATTTGTATAATTGCTTGTTTACTCCTTTTAAACTAATTTCAAATAGGACTAGTACCTCAATTTCTGAAATTGTTGGTTGTTCTCAAATTTTGACTGTCACTTTACAATTATTGTGACAAATACACATCAAAAGATCACTATTCATCAAATCAAAAACATTTTAGGAGATTAATCGATTTTAATGATCAAATTTGTGCCACTGTATGCAATTTTGCACATCATTTGCGGATGCCTGTGTGTGTTTATCTGCGTTTGTGTATCTAACAGACAGTAATTAGGGCAATTATCATGACTAAAGCCATAACAACAATGTCATCTGGGTCTCAGTTGTTAATGAGAAAGCGGCTTGCAAGAGCACACAGTCTCATAGATGGAAACTGGATAAATACTTACCTGTCATTGCATCAGATTCCTCATTGATTCAGATCTGCCCGCTCTACTTCCTAAAAACAGCAGCAGACGCAACCTCTGTGCAATGTATGTGGAGCGTTTTGTATGTCGCATTACACTGCATGCATTTATTTATAAGTGTGTATGCTAGTATAATTCAAGATATGTGTACTGAACATTAATGGAAGCCAGATAAAAAGTGTAATTGAGACTTTATATCTCACAATGTCAATTTACACTTTTGCAGTGTGATATCAAAGCATTACAATAATGTCAGTACAATCATAATTGTGAGGAAGTCTATAAACTTTCAAGTGTGAGAAACAAAGTACAAAAAAAGTCAGAATTGCAAGATAGACACTGAAAATTACAAGAAATAATGAAATTCAGAATTGTAAGAGCCTATAAACTTGCAACTGCAAACTATTTAGAGATCACAATCAAAGTTGGTTGTAACTTGTTCCACAGTAACGCGTTTTTGTAATCTTGTTATGTTATTATTGAGGAACGCAGAAATGTATCAAATTACATTTAACATTTGTGTAATTTGATTACAGTTACTAAAGCCAATAGCCTCTTTCACACAGTGATACCGGTAATTATCCGGAATATTCCGGAACGACTTTACCAGTAAATTCATTAAAAAGTTGTTCACACATGCACGGACATTCCGAAATTTTTGCAGGCTATTTTTTTATTTCGATAGGTATATTTTATTTGTTTTAAAAGAAATTACAAAGTAAAATAATTAGTAATCTGATTACTTTTTACATCAAGTAATTAGTAATGTAATCAGATTACAATTTTCGGGTAGTAATCAGTCATTTGTAATCGATTACTTTTTAAAAGTAACTTACCCAACACTGATTACAATTGTGAAATATGAAATCAGAATGTTGAGATATGGTGATTCAATTTGGAGAAATAAAGCCATAATTAAAAGAAATACTAGCAAACTAGCAACTGAGAGTAACAAGTTGCGATTCTTAGAAAGAGATGTGATGTGTATAAATATTCAGCAGTTGTGAAAAATGAAGAGAGAAACACAATCACATATCTGCTTTAGATACTGTAAACTCAGAATCATGAGAAATGAAGAGTTTATACTTTAAATAACAAAATTCATCTAGATAAAATTTGCTAATACATTTATGTTTTTAATTCTTTGCCAATAGGCTGTTTTGTTTTGAACTTAACATT
Source organism: Danio aesculapii (assembly GCF_903798145.1). NCBI lineage: Eukaryota > Metazoa > Chordata > Actinopteri > Cypriniformes > Danionidae > Danio > Danio aesculapii. The sequence goes on from NC_079438.1 coordinate 42,819,324, forward strand.
CAAAGCAGTACTATACATTCAAAGCAGAACTTTAACAATGTACATTTACTGCATTATTTATGGCAGCTGTACAGACAAGCTCTCACATCTCTGCACGCTATATGTACTTGGCTTGGCAGATCTCAGCTCTGCTCTGGTTTCATCATGTCTCAGTGATTTAAAGCGGGATGCTGAGCATATTAGATGTTGTTTTGTTCATCTTGTAGCCAGACGTGCTTTTATAAGGGATGCATAGTATATATCACTTTTGCTCTTCTGTAAATGTGTATAGGGGTTGAGTGTTTTCTTCCCTGGCGATTTAAATAATTTACTCTGAGATCTTCAGAAATGCTTAACCATTTAAAAAGGAAAATAAAATCACTACACTTACTGGCCATTTTATTAGGTACACCTTATTAGTACCGTGTTGGACCCCCTTTTCCCTTCAGAGCTGCCTTTTTCCTTCATGGCATAGATTCAGCAAGGTACTGGAAAATTCCTCAGAGATTTTGGTCCATATTGACATGATAGCATCACACAGTTGCTGCAGATTTGTCGGCTGCACTTCCATGATGTGAATCTCCCGTTCCACCACATCCCAATGGTGCTCTATTGGATTGAGATCTGGTGACTGTGGTGGCCACTTGACTACACTATACTCATTGTCCTGTTCAAGAAACCAGTCTGAGATGATTCATGATTTATGACATTGCGCATTATCCTGCTGGTAGTAGCCATCAGAAGATGGGTACACTGTGGTCATAAAAGGGGTGGACATGGTCAGAAACAATACTTAGGTAGGCTGTGACGTTGACACGATGCTCAGTTAGTACTAATGGATCCAAAGTGTGCCAAGAAAATATCCCCCACTCCATTACACCACCACCACCACCACCAGCCTGAACCGTTGATACAAGGCAGGATGGATCCATCCTTTCATGTTGTTGATGCCAAATTCTGACCCTACCATCCAAATGTCGCAGCAGAATTAGAGACTCATCAGACCAGGCAACGTTTTACCAATCTTCTATGTATCAATTGGCCGAAGTGGCGACTAAGGTAAAGGAAAAGGAATGAATGAATGTATTGATAAATCAATTTATTTCCATATAGTGAAGTCAGAGTTTAAAAAAAGTGCTTATCTATGTCATTTTAATTAATCCTTAAGAACTGAAGAAGAGTATGTCAGCGGGAAACTTACAGCTCATATATGATCCTTTCAAGGTGCAGCATTTCTTCTGCTGCACAGGTCGAGAACACATCTTTAAGTCTTTGGATGAAGAAAGCATCTGAGTTTGCGGTTTACTTCCTGCTCCTTTAAGTCTGAATGCACTTGGAGTAAGGACAAGTTCCTGTTACATATCACACAAAAGCATGTATAGAAACGGGCAGAAATTAATTCAGGAAAAAGGGGCAAAAATCTACATGTGATGATTGGATTAAGCTTAAGCCATTTATGACCTTACTAAAGGAATGAAAGGAAAAGCGGTTAACATGTTTGCATGATGACCATGTGTGCTGTCCACCTATTAAGCATAATTGGCTTAGTGCAATCAATCTAAATTCAATTTCGATTTCAGTTTTGCCCTCCAGCAATTAAGAAAAAAAAAAACTATAATCGCACAATATCACGTCCCCCTTTTCAGCAGTCCAGCTTCATCCCTCCCCAATTTCATGTGTAAATTAGTAAAATCATGTGCTTGATTTATTGAAGTGTATTAGATTTATTCATTTTAAAAGCTCACTAGACATTTTATGCTGTTCTCAACCTGAGAGACCAACAGAGCATGTACATCTTGTGCGTCTAAAGGGTGAAGCGTGCAAAAATGTGTTTTTATTAAATAACAGTGATTACAATGTTGACCAAAATAATTGTGGTTATGATTTTTTTTACATAATCGAGCAGCCCTAGTTAAGAACGTGCATGCAAAAGCACTCTTAACGTTTTACTGTAATTTTTCATTGGTATTTCTAGCACTGTCAGGCATGGATGTGAATGGGATGGGGGTTGTTTATGTGTTTATTCAGACTGATGTGGTGGGGAGAGCACACGAAACGCATTACAGCTGTGGTAGAGCCAGACAAATAGCATCTCTAGCATCTGATTCAGACAGACACACTCAGACAGACCATCAGTTGGGGGTAAACTGTGCCACTTCATGCCATGTTGTCCTTCAGGCAAGAAAAACGAGACAGAGATAACATGAATAAACATACTGTTATCTCAGGGCGTCCAATCAAGTGAGTGACAAAAGTAAAATAAGACAATGTATGCTGTATATTAAAAGAACTAAAATTACTCATCATTTACTTACTTTGTTGAACATAAAACAACATATTCTGAAGAATGTTGAAAAGATATGTTTGTCTTCCATCATTTTTTTTGTTCCTACTAAGGACATCAGTTAGCGCTGCACAATATATCCTTCAGCATCGATATCACAATATGCGCATCCACAATAGTTACGTCCAGTGTTCGAACTATAACTTGGCCTTTGGAGGAGCCCATTTTTTTTTCTAATGGGGGGGGGGGGTAGTTTTGCTTTAATTTCTCACTAAAAAGCGCTTGTTTTCCCATCAATAACTTTCTTTGACCCTTAAAATGATCTTTTGAAGGATTTATTTTTACATGCACAAACAACAGCAGCTTAAACAACAGAACATCGTTGTGGAATTTTACCTGCAGTGCTTCTGTGAGAGGAATATATTTATATAAAATCAACAAACATGAACATGTTTCACTTAACAACAGAATAAAAAACCTCATCACAGCCTATCATTTTTCTATTCTCTCTATAAGTTCAAGATGATGGCACCAAGGACAGCTTTTTATTTTACATAGGGCTATAGAACGTCATGGGATGTCACTTTTCACTCTGATAAAACAATCGCAAATTCGAAAATGAAAGAAACACCATTGAAAGGGGTTCCATTTTGTCAAGTTTACCCTGCTTTCAGCTTAGTTGTCCAACATGTTTATAGCAATGTTACGGTGTTTAAAAAAAGAACATTGTATGACCTAAATAAAACGAAACACAACGTCACATCGTTTGTTTCGGGAAAAAATAAATAAGCAGTGACTGAATGTCCATATAAAAGCATCTGGCTCTCAGTCTTTGACATAATTGGACTATCCTGTCGCAAAATGCGGCAAAATCCTACACAGTGGTAATAGTTTGATTAATATGTTTACATGTCTGTACTGCACTTCAATAATGCGACTACAATCGGCATACTCCACGTCTTAATCCGATTTCTGTTTAGTTAGATTATGATCTTAATCGGATTAAATTAATAAAATAAAAGCTGGTAGAAGCATGGTCTTATCAGAGTGTTGTCTTAATCATATTAAAATCAAATTATTGGTGTCCGTGTAAACCTACCCATTGTAATTTTACATTTGATTATGAAATTTGTCTCTCTGAATATTGCTGAATGTTCTAAAAATCATAAAGCACTGTGCGTTTTATTTTTACAATATCATAATTTGCAGATGCTCTCCCTTATAAAATCATCAAAATTCATTCTATTCATTTTATCTGGTGAAATTATAGTCGATATCGCATTATATACATCGTAGAAAAATAAAATATCGCAATGTTAGTTTTTTCAACGAACGTCAATGTCTGCATTTCCCCAATATTCTTTCGAATGTTTTGCTTTGCTTTCAACAGAATAAATAATTTCATAAAGCTTAAGAACCACTTGAGTGCGAGAAAATGGTGAGGAAATTGCTCAAGAGACCATTTAAAAATGTACAGACATTAATTAGGTTAGGGTTTGAGTAAAATCTCAATATTTGACAGATTCTATAAAGATCTGATAGCATTTCTTTGACATTTCCAATGAAAAAATATTATTTAGAGCACATTTTAATTTTCATTTCCATAAGATTACATTAACATTAATTTTCATTTCCAATCTCTATTGTCTCGGTTTCTACCTTTCAGATTTACTCAGACGCAGACTATAATACAAGCACAAAGGCATCTATTCTCTCTTCCAGTCTCTAAACCCAAACACTCTAGTTATAATTAGCAAGGCCATCTACTCTTCAAGTCTGTGAATCATTATATTACAATTTGCCTTCATTTACTTGAAAGGGCTGCTGTTCACTCTGTATGTTAAGTTGTGTTTACTGTGGTTGTCGAGGGATCTGGACTGCCTGATTGATAGGCCACATTAAACACACACACACACACACATACACCTTTCTGCAGGGTTTGACGTCAGTTCCAGTCTCTGTTCATCTGCTCTGATGCACTTTTGAAAAGCTCCTCTTGTGCAGAGGCTTGATCTGAGTCTTTGTGAGGAGGACGAGGCCTTTTATCTGAGCCACACATGAGCTTGTGCACAAAAGCAGCTCAAATGCCATACACAGACTGTTTGGACTGACGCCTCTCTGCCTTTCACACACACGCACATGCACACATACATGGTGGAGACCTTATATAGACTTCTGTCATTCTTGTGCTGAGATAAAAATTTGTTTAGTCTTTTAGGGCCGGGACACACAAAGCCGACAGTCGGGCATTGGGCTTCATTGGTCTGTTGGTCAGTGTCGGTCCGGCTAGTTTTTGTGTTCCAAACATTGCATCTCATCGGGTTAATGTTGAAGCTTGTTGCCTTGATTCAGCATGCAGGAACATAATTTCGCTACATTTCTCAATTATTTGCAAACTGTATGGATCTTTAGATTATCAGACATCTTTGCAGGAGCGAATACTTCTTTTTTTCATCAATTACTGTAATAATGGTACTAAATGCTGCTTTGTTTAAGTTTTGTACGCGCACGCTGGATGTTCTGTTTTTCTATTCTGAACGAGAAAACAGCAGAATCAGAACGTGCACTCATAAGTTGGTTGTAATCTGGTGTGTTCATGGGCATCTTTTTTATCCAGATGTAAGCCAAATTAAATCTAACCCTCACAGAAACAATTCTGCATTTTACGTTTATATAAATTATTTGACATGTCGTTCATTCATTCATTCATTCATTCATTCATTCATTCATTCATTCATTCATTCATTCATTCATTCATTCATTCATTCATTCACTCACACTTTTGTGCTTTCGTTCATTCACACTTATGTTTACATTCATTAATTCATTCATTCGTTCATTCATACATTCATCCATCCACACTTTTGTGTTTTCATTCATTCATTCATTCATTCATTCATTCATTCATTCATTCATTCACTCACACTTTTGTGCTTTCGTTCATTCACACTTATGTTTACATTCATTAATTCATTCATTCGTTCATTCATACATTCATCCATCCACACTTTTGTGTTTTCATTCATTCATTCATTCATTCATTCATTCATTCATTCACTCACACTTTTGTGCTTTCGTTCATTCACACTTATATGTTTACTTTCATTAATTCATTCATTCGTTTATTCATACATTCATCCATCCATCCACACTTTCGTGTTTTCATTCATTCATTCATTCATTCATTCATTTATTCATTCATTCATTCATTCATTCGCTTATTCATTTGTTCATTCATTCATTCTTAAACATATCTTTTCTTGCGTACCACAGATTAACGTCTTACAGAATTATAAAATCACTTTAGGTTTACATTTGCCAGGTTCACTTTCATTCACACTTCCATATTTTCATTCATTCATTCATTCATTCGTTCGTTCATACGTTCGTTCGTTCGTTCGTTCGTTCGTTCGTTCATTCATTCATTCATTCACACTTTCATGGTTTCATTAATTCATTCATTCATTCATTCACACTTCCATGTTTTCATTTGTTCGTTCGTTCGTTCGCTCGTTCCTCCATCCATCCATTCATTCATTCATTCATTCATTCTTAAACATATCTTCTCTTATGTACCACAGAATAAAGACAATCAGGATGACAAAATTAAGTCCCTTTAGGTTCACATTTGACAAGTTCACATTCATTCATTCATTCACACTTTTGTGCTTTCATTTATCCACACTTGCATGTTTTCATTCATTCATTTGTTCGTTCGTTCATTGATCCATCCATAAATACACACTTCTGTGTTTTTTTCATTCTTTCATTCATAAATTAATTCATTTACACTTCCATGTTTTCATTCATTCATGCATTCATTCATTCATTCATCCACACTATCATGTTTTCATTCATTCATTTGTTCATCCATCCATCCATCCATCCATCCATCCACACTTCTGTTTCATTCATTCATTCATTCATTCATTCATTCATTCATTCATTCATTCATTCACACTTCCATGTTTTCATTCATTCATTCTTAAAAATATCTTATCTCGTGTACCACAGAATAAAGAATCTAACAGGGTGATAAAATCGAGTGCCTTTAGGTTAATCTTTAAGTGATTTAAAAAAATGATTGTGCAGAAAGACAACTGGAAATAAACATGCAGGATTAGTAAATGATGATAAACTTACATTTTGAGTGAATTGTCTCTTTCAGACCACCTTCGTGCAATGTTTTATCATGTGCCCTCTCTGTTTGTCTTTCCTATGAATGCACCACATTTACACAAAGTAGAGGCACATTTGTTTGGCTTGATTCGTGTTTGCGCAGTTGCTCTACTTTAGCATGTCACTGAGAATATTTGCTGTTGGAGACATCTCTTAATGCATTCGGGACTTTCCATTGACATCAGGTATTTTTATACAGAGCTAAAGATATTTAACAAACACCCTCGCCGAAACATTTCTATGTATTTTAATTATCATTTAAACATTATTTATACTTAATATTGAACCATGGAGACCCTACAGTTTTGGCCTCCATTGACTTTCATATATAGACAGACCCATTTGAAACATTAGTTAATATATATTTTGTGATCCACCGAAGAAAGACCTTATAGGATGACAAATAGTTTTTAGGTGAACTCTCTTTACGACCACCTTCGCCACATGTTAAAATGCTAATTGAGTTTATATTCAACCAATTGTTCTCTTTTTGTTTGTCTTTCCTATGAGTACACTTCACATGTACACAAAGAAGAGCGAAGTTTGATTGGTTTAATGTCATGCACAATTGCATGCTCTTGTGCGTAATTCTAAAGATACCTATATTTAGACTTTGCATGCATGCAAGCTGATTGCTAGTTTCCGTTAGCTGTTAGCCTGATTCTAGTCTAATCTCTCATCAGTACAAACAAGCATGCTTGACAAAGTTAAACGCACAGCATTTAGCATCAACAACAACAGTACATCATGCTAAATTGTACGTTTCAATAAGTGTTATCTCAGCAGGACTTTAACCGGAGGGTTAAGCTAATGCGTCTGCGGTCACAGAGTCCAGACCTCACTGTAGCTAGCCTTCATTAGCTTTTACAGCTCAGAATGCTGCATCTTATTAAAATAAGCAGAATAATGTTTTGCATCTTTCCCTCCCACTTAAGTGGCTCTGTTTCAAAGGCTGTTTGTTGGGTCAGAGGACTTAAGGGCTAATGGAGAGTGTTTTGTATTAATCCACAGAGCAAAATCAATGCGTTTTGATGAGCGGCTGAGCTTTAGCGAATGCTAATGTATGCAGCACTAAACGCCTGCTGCCATGGTTACTGTGAGGGCGTCTGAAGGTCGTGGTGAATGTGCCGCTGCAGCATCAGGTGATCGGACCACCTGCAGGTACACAGAGGGGATGAGAGAAGCCGGGGCTGCTGGGATTGATTCAGCCATGACTGCTGGGTGTATTCATGGGTGTAAAAATTCACATTCATTCATTTAGCAGATGCTTTTATCCAAACTAACCATGCAAATGAGGGGAAAATTGAAAGAAACAGCTAAAATTCGTAAATAATTACCAAGGCTTAGAAAGACTAAAAGAGTTTTTCCTTGTAAAACTGTAAAGTTCCACTGTAGTCTTTGTTTTATTTACAAATCACTAAATGTAAATGACCAGTTAATGTTGAAATTATTACTAAAGTACATATTAATATAATATTATAATATAATATTAATATATATTAAATAAAAAAACTGAATTATGGAATATATATGTGCTTTGTTGTATGTACTACAGAAAATTTAATGTAAATTTAAATGAAAAATGTGAAACGTTCTCTTGGAAATTAACCTCTGAATGTCAAGTGCTATTTTGGGGCTTTCGCCTGGATTTTGCCTACCCAATTTCAAAAGCTTCCCAACTCCACATGCAGAGGTGTAAATGCAAAAGTTTGGTATCATTTTAAAGAAAAACATTTGAATTTTCATAAAACACTGTCGAAAGTGATTAACATAATTGTATATGTTGTCTGTGTTATAATAACCCCCCCACAAAAGAGGCACTTTTTTGTGTAAACTCAAATTTGAAAGTGTACTTTTTAGGTTCTGTGTGGTCTAGGTTGCTGTAATTAATTATTTTGGGTCCTGCACATGTAATCATAGGAAAAAAGAAAAATGTCTCTATCATAATCTATGCAAAAGTTATTCTATTCCAACTGATGAGAGAACGGAACCATTTATGGGGTATTGGGCCAGTACGGACCTTTAAAATTTAAAGAATGCAGAAGTAAATGACGTCACAGACTCGCTACCGCGTACACAGTCTTTAATAATAAAATGAAAGAACAAAAAGGGAAGTAGCACTGATTTGTAAAAAGATCTACTTTTAAAATAGAAATGTGTATAGCTTCAAAAATATTTTTTATTACGTTCTAGCAAAAATCATTACAAATAAAGAACATTTTTTATGCTGTATCGCACAATGCAGTGTGCTCAACATGACTTTCCACAGCCAGTATAAATAATTCCCTTTTTAAATAATAAAGTAAAAAAAATTGCTTTTATGGCCTTATTACTATTGAAAAATATTGACATTTTCAGACACAAAAGCAACTAAAATGCAAGATTTTTAGTCAATAAATTCAACAGGCAAAGTGACGAGGTCATGTGAGGATATAGCACACTTGTATGGACTACATACATAAAGAAAGAGGGCAGGGTAAACACACAGAAAGAGTGCAGATGGATTCAGTACGCTTGTCCGCACATTGTCCCATAAGGCTGAACAGAAGCCGAGCAGCCTGTTCAGGACATCCAGCGAACATCACCTAAAACACAACCCACACACACACAGACACAAGCTGATAGAGATGCCTATTAAGCTCGATCTTAGTTATACTAAATGCACCAAAGAGTGGCAACTTTTTTTGGGAAATAATAAAAAAAGCACAACCATGCTACATAGTCCTCTCATGATTTTCTTTATTCGTCTGCATAAACTCTCACTGAAGATCTTTGACACTTTTCTGTGTCTATACGATCATTTGACTATTAATGAATACATATAGAGTCCTTCAGAACATGCACAAGCGCTAAATCTTTTCCAAACCAATCGGCGTCTGGCCATTTGTGAAGCACACCCTCATTAAGATAACAATAAATGGGATTTGTTAAGCCAATTTAAAGCTGGATCTGTTCACTCGAAGGCCCTTGTGTCCTTGGCTTGTACTGGTTAATTAAACCAATGTAAATTGCGTAGACGGAGCAGACGGCGAATTTTCTGTCTCTGGTGTTTCAGCTCTGCAGCATGTGGAGGCTTTGATGTTCTGTAATTCATTCCGTCCATCTTTTTAAATGGAAGTCTGTCCCAATTGCCTCCAGTTTCCATTGAGAATTAAAGCAAATGGGGGTGAAGGGGAAACGGGATGAGAAAGTTCATGCATTATTCTCAGTCTTCAGGCTTTGAGAGAATTTTGAGGAGTATGGATTTATGTAGTCTCTTTTAACTAATCTTTAACTCTTATCGTTACTCTCGGCAAAATGTCTGCAGCTTTCATTGGGAACTGCTAAAGAAGAAAAAGTATGACCAACATGTAAAGAAATCAATTACAATTTAATTCAACATTTTAAGGGAAGTTGATGTACAATAACAGACTGACATGAATGTTTTCGTGTCAAACAAAACACTAATTTGGATTTAGTTGATCCTGTGCTTTGTGTTGTAAAGTTCTTCTATAAGTGGATTCAGTAAGGCTTTGAATTAAGACAGACCATCAACAAAGACAGAATACTTTAGAATTAAACCAATCAGACTCTAATATTGGTGACTTGTCTTACTTAACTTGCTCTACTAAGTCAGGAAAGTGGGTGAATCCAGCTTTGTTTAGGTGGGAGTGTCGAGTGGCGAAAGAGGGAAGGGTTTGCTAAAATAGGAGAGTTTCAGTACGTGCACAATAGCTGATTTTCACTGCAGCAACACAAACACAGACGCAGGGGAGATAGACAGTGATTCAGAGAACAGCATTTACAGTGGATCTGAGAGCTGTGTGAAAGTGGAGGATTCAGTCTATAATGTTGTAGTGATATTACTGTAAACTTAGTAAATAAATCATTATGACTAAGGAATGTCTTTAAAAACTGAAAGAGTACTGCTGACGATACTAACTAACTTTGCCATCTGAATAAACATAAACAAAGAACATTGGTTACACACTTATCAAGTCCGTAGAGACAGGACAATCAACACTAACTGGAACTGGGTCTTTTTTTAAAAGGAGACGAGTGGCAAATTCAGATTTCACCATTTCCAGATGCGAAGAGCTCTCACGTAAAAAATGTTCCTTACCAACATAGTTTTGTCGCATGATATCTACACATGTGGGTCCACACTCGAGCTGTGCTCTCATCGCGGGGAAATTGACACAAAACCTTCATTGTGGAACATTTATAAATGCAACATTGATGACCCAAGTTTTCAAAACAATTCTTACGGTTGGCAACACAACTTGGCGTCTCTCTGAACACTGTAACAGGTAAAAGGAGTCTTCTAAGCTATATCGTGCATATGTATGAAGTTGCATCTCGTTCACAATAGAGAGCGCTGATTGGTTTAAACCAAGTATTTCTCATAAATTAATGCACAGATGTGCTGAAAACTCAATGACGTCACTTTGTACCGGCCGGTACAGACAGGCTATCTCCACTCTGGAATTTACACAATGATCTCATCGCTGTGACGTTGCTACAAAATTCGGAAGAACGAATTAGCTCTAAACAACGCAAAAACAACCAATTTTGACTTTTTAGTGAAATATATGTGTTTTTAGCAATGTGGGACATATATATGACTGTCAACAATGTGTTTTCATGTTTCGTGACCCTTAAAAGCAAATAGTTGACTTGAGTTTTAAAAAGGGAGTTGCTTTTAATGTGGTTAATATACTTTAGTTTAAAAAAAATATGGTGGTAAACTCCTTGGTTTTCTTCATTTTCTTGTCGGCTTAGTCTCTTTATTAAAATGGGGTCACCACAGCGGAATGAATCGCCAACTTATCCAGCAAGTTTTTTCACGCCCTTCTAGCCACAACCCATCTCTAGGAAGCATCCACACACACTCATTCACACTCATACACTATGGACAATTTAGCCTACCCAATTCACCTGTACCGCATGTCTTTGGACTGGGGGGGAAAACTAGAGCACCCGGAGGAAACCCACACGAACGCAGGGAGAACATGCAAACTCCACACAGAAACACCAACTGACCTAGCCGAGGCTTGAACCAGCGACCTTCTTGCTGTGAGGCAACCGCACTACCTACTGCGCCACTGCATCACCCTCATTAGTTTTAAAGTGGTTAATTGACTTTAAAGCAGTTAGCTGACGTTACTTTATAAAAGTGAAGATTAAACACCCTAAAATTATTAAGTAAATGAACTGTGCATGATTATAAAACTAAGCTAAGTCAATTTAACAGTCCCAGAATATAATGTTTTTTCTCACTTTTTAATTAAAGTAATAAATCGCTCTTTGCAATGAATCAAATAATGTTAATTTATTTATTTAGATCATATATCACCATTAGCCACTACCAAGATCCTGTTCGTGGTTTGACCACATGAGAGTTTTCACAACAAAATCAATCCAACCGAGTAAATTTTTGACTGCCTCTGGAAGATTAAATCATTTCGAACTCTTGTATTTAGATCCATCAACTTGTGATCGGATTGGCGAAAATCATTGTCATAAGATCCTTCAATAGAAAATGCATAAGATTAAAATGTGCTTCTCAGCCCTTTTTGGGTCTTTTAGTCAATAAAAATGTTCCAATTTTACTTTAAAGCCTACATGCATCATTCACTTAGCATTTTTATGAAACCTTTCTTTTGTTGTTGTTGAAATATTTTCTGTTTTCCCCCACTATTATCCCTCAGTGTTCAGTCAGTAAAGTGATTGTTCATAAGCTACTGAACATGCACTTATCTGTGTTTGTCTGCACCAAAACTAGGTCAGTGTCTGCAGAGACTCCGTCTTTTCTGCCCGTCTGACACTCTCGTTCTTCTGTCCGTTGGGGGAAGGCAGAGGTTTACTGTTAGCTAGCGTGTGGAAATGTTGGACTGGAAATGCTTTCTGTCATATCTTTGTGGGCGATGGCAGGGCTTGGAAAACTCCTCCGTGACCTCTTCATGCTCCGGCACCCAATTATGAAGCATCGGAGACATTTCGAGAGTGCTTTTGTTGGTGGTGTGAAGTCAACATGTTTATAGCGCCATTTGATTTGCTGCCGTTTTTTCACAGTCAGCGCAAACACACAATACAATCAGAATCGTCTTATCGTAGCAAAAACACAACCTTGTCGACATCTTCAGTGACATTCACATCGTGTTCTTTGGTTGTGTCCGTTCCTCTGATTACTTCAAGTTGATAAGAAACTAGCAAATATCAATATATGTGCGTATTATATGCTCAGGGATGAGTTGGGTACATTTGTGTGTGTTTTTAGCCTTTCTGTGATTAAAGTGATAGTCGGTGTGTGTTAATAATTCAAAAATCCATTACTTTCACCTCAGCGCACGAGCTTTCAGTGGGAAAACCACTTTGTTTTCTGAAAGGTGTCCTCTTTTCGCCTCTGTGCACACACAACCTCACGTCGTCCTGGAGTTCTTGTTATAGTTAGTGTGCTAATGCTAATCTGATGTTCTTGAGCTTTAATGAGAGGACATTCAAGCAATTAAGGACGGAATTTGATTACATGGCAGGTCGAGAGTGTTGAAGAGGGCACGATGAGAGACAGAGGGAGAAAATGATCAATGAGATAATATCTCAATTGCTTTTTATGAGAGAAAATACTTTGATTCTGTTCTTAGAAACGTGTAATTTCTCTTTCACATGGTTAGGTGACAATGGGTGGTGCATTTGATTTGATTAAACCACACTGATCTGAACTAAATTCAACTTCATCTCTGAAAACCGGACTTACACAGTTTTTATTGACCAGAACTTCTATGTTAAGCTGCTTTGACACAATCTACATTGTAAAAGTGCTATAGAAATAAAGATGAATTGAATTGAATATTGAAATGAATTGAATTGAATGTGAACTATTTTTGAACGCAAGGAAAAACTTCTCTATATTATTGTTGTGTAAATGTAGACACTAAATCAAAAAGTTACAAATTGCTGAGAGATAATTTGATTGGATAAAAATCATGACAGAAATTATGACAAATTTATTCAAGACAATAAATATTTTTATGTTTTAATTAATTTTAATAAGTTAATCAGGGGTTCGTTTCCCAAAACCATCGTTAGCCAACAAAGGTCGCAAGTTTTGTCGTTACAAACATAGTCGTTGCTTTGGCGTTTTCCAAATCCATCGCTCCAATGAACATTCACAAACTGGTTCGCAAACTTTTACGCTTGCAACTACGCCTGTGGAACTGTAGTTAGGGGTGCATAGTTTCTGGCTGTGTTCTATTCCCAGTTATCCCCCTATGCCCTATTCCTTTCGAACGTTCCATCAGAAAAAAAAAACCCATTAATCTCTCTTAGGTGTAATTCAATTTTAGCAATCTTCATATTGACAAATGTGTTCCCTTCCTAGTGCACTTTGAAAAAAAATGTATGCCATTTTGACCTCAGCTGTGGCTCATGACGAAAGCTATAGGTGACCTATAATTTAAAAAAGCGGAATTTACGTTACGTCTCCAAAGCTTGTGAAAACAAAATATATAGTAAACGTTAATGCTTTTAATTCATAGTAGGATATTTATGAAGAAATGTGTCTGTAGCCTACTGTATATGACAAGGGCCTGTTGGTTAGAACATTTCTGCAGTGGTTTAAATGCGTCAAAGTTGTTAAAAAGTAGACTTTTCAAAATAAATAAATACATTTACAATATCCTACTTAATAATAATAATAAAATAATAATAATAATCATTATTATTTTTATTACTTTTTTAATAAATAGTCTACAGTAATTTACAACCATTAACAATTTACATGATTTATATATGAGATTACAATACGTGTTAGCTAAGTGGTTTTATGTTTTAGAATAGAATTTGGCATATTCTTCTTTATAAAGAAAACGAGTGCATGTTTTTACCAAAACTGTTATCTGTTAACTGTTAACTGTTAAGTGTGTGTGTGCGCGTGTAAAACAATATCATTTTATACAGAAAAAATTATGGGCATTTTCTCTAAAGAAGATGTTTCTTTTACCCCGTCATTATGGGGTTTTTTACGTTATAACTAACGTGGTTCAAATAATCTGCAACAGAGAAACTACGGTTTTGGGAAACACTCGTCACTACATTGTTCAATTCCCAAACGATGCATTGTACTATGATAGTTCAGCCATGAGTTATGTCGTTGTTTGGGAAACACACCCCAGGTTTTAACTACATTTTGTATGTTATACAAAGTTTAATGTAAGTTGAGATGACTAGAAAAGTTCATTTAATTCAACAAATATTATACAAATAAATAAATATTTTTGTACAATGGTCGGTGGTATTGTTTGGTTTGTTTTCCAGAGGGGAAATGGTTTTAATTGCAATTGTCTTTTATGAGGTAATTTTGTCAGCTTGAATCTGAAGCTAATAACGATGGAATAAAAGCCACAAATGTCCAGTTGACAGTTTGTAGGGTTTTTAAAACAATAATTTGGAGAACAGTATGGCTGTCAGGTAGACTCAGCCTTTGAGAGAACACATACCAAAAACATTCTTTTTTTTTTCACATGGAAAAATTACTTGGCTTGGCTCATGCATCATGCGCAGAGTCACTTTGTAGTTCGTTTGACAGCAAGAATGTGCAGAATGGAGGATTAGTAGATGAAGATAGAAACTGAGAGATTATTTTACAAAAGTAGAAGCTGTATTTTTCCCCTTCTCTATTTATTCAGTCATAAAAAAATGAAAGGAATTTAAATATTACAGAAAGTTCTTACATATAAAACAATCAAATTAAATATGTAAAATTAATATAGGTAAGACTGAAATAATAGTCCATTAATTAAGGTATTTTTTAACATTAACAAGCTATTAGTAGTACATTTATTACAATATTCATGTTAACGTTAGTTAATTTAATTTAAGTTAGTTCATGTTAACTCACAGTGCATTAACTAATGTTGACAAGCACAACATTGGATTTTAATAATGCATTAGTTAACGTTGAACTATGATTAATAAATGCTTTACAAGATTATTCATACATAGTTAATATATTTACTAACAATAACTAACAATTGACCATTATTCTAAAGCATTATTGTAATGTTTTACCATTAAATACATACAGTATGATGTGCATAAAATGACTTAAAATGCTATAATAATTAATAAAGAAGTTATATATTTATTTGTAATGCATTTGAACATAACATTATCTTTTTTTGCCCGTCAGACATGTTAATTGCCTTTTTATTTGTTAAACTATGCATTGATTCATTAATTTTATTATATTTTTTCCACACTTAAGCATTTCGTCTACTTTATGTTGGTTTTAAAAACCTATTTCCTATTTATTTTAAATAATTACAGCAAGTTTCATTAATAGGTTTCATTTGTATTACTCAAATGCTATTTATAGTGTATAATTAACAATAACTGTTTATCCTTTTCATGTGTGAATCAGTTCATTAAATTACTTAAATGAAAGCAATTTAAAGCAAATGTTAGTTAATGATTAGCTGGTTACAGTTTCATCTTTAAGAGCTTATTTTGTTGTAGTTATTTTAATGTTTAGATTTAGCGAAAGTTCTAATGATATTCTGTATAATGACAAGTTTTAAAACATCAACACATGGCGATGACAGTGGTGTTAAGTATTTTTCAATATTCTCTGCGTTTTACATGCTTTGCTTCTCTGGAAATTTCCATTGACAGTTTCTGTGACTGACTGAAAACAAGCTGAGGCAGAGCAGAACTCACAAGGAGCCTAAAGGAGAATCAGTGTAATTCGAGATCTTAACTATTGAGCAACATGAGTCATGTTACATTTAATTTAGCTTTTTATTTTTTTTTCTTCATAGTTGTGGTTCCTTACTTAGAACAGGAAGGAGAAAGATACTCGCATTAAAAGATAAGATCGTTGTTTCCAATCCTAAGTATGGCCCAATCTGCGATGGGGGAGGAATTAGTGTCGACGGATTAAACAAAGTTTTCTGACAACCATAAATAATCCACTATCTTTTCTCACCACCCCACCTTCAACACACACACACATAAAGTCGGTTTACAACACAAACATGCCCTAAGAGCAAAATATCTTATCTGGAGATCTAGTGCAAAGTAGATGCACTTTCTCAAACATGTCAAACATTATTACGCCAAACAGGTCTGACCTGAAAAAAAGGAGGCTGAAGTTAATCTGTTTTCTTTACCTTATTTGCATTGTTCTGCTTTGAGTTCATCGAAAACAAAGCATCACATGACCATGAGACACGGGATACTTTGAGAAAGATGTTTGACTTGAGATTAGATGTTATCCTGAAGGGTTATGAGAGAGTGGTGGTGTTCGTTTATCAACCTGTCCGTTAATCTCTGTGGCCGGGTGGAAAACCTTATATGAGTGGTACTCTTTTATTTCAGGATGTGGATTGGCTGGGAAAGACACAGCTGTTGATTAGCTGCTATGCTTTTTCCAAGGTCAGAAGTTGGTAGTGGGTTATTTTAGACAGCAGGGGAAGTGTTCGAGATATGGGTTTCAACTGACCACATCTAATCTCACAATGTTGTAAGACCCACTGATAGGTGTCTTAAGACTCTGACAATCTGTTTTAGGAGGAAGATTTTGGTAAATATCATCAATGATAAAAAAAATAATAGTGCCTTTTCTTAATTTTAAACAAATATTCGCTGTTGGCAATTTCTTGTAGAATCTACAGTAACTTACTGTAGATCATTTATTGCAAAAATACTGTATTTACATTTAAGGTCTTTGCACACTGACTTCTGAAATTTTTGTATGTGATTTTTTTTATATTCATATGCAAAAACTTTGTAACGTAAATAGTCTGATGCATATTAATTAATCCATTACGAAAAAAATGCCAAAAATTTTGGAGTCAGTTTAAGCAGTGATACGTTGTTCTCCTCTCTCTTCTCCAACGTAGAAAGAGGAATAGGCTGTTCATCCAATACTGATAGAAAGGAAGGAGAGTTCTCCTCCTTATCAAAGAGCTGCGCTGTATTATGCCCAAATGTTAAGTTTATTTCAGGCAATCAGTGGAATTTTGATGCATTGCTTGTGATACTTAACACATTCAGATCTACGAAGCAACAAACCGTAAGCTATCTATTTTATTGCCTATGGGCAGTACGTCAAATGTATGGACACAAACACATACACCAAACAGCAGCAGAGGAGAGGTGTGCCAGTCACTGAATCCAGCATATACGGGTTCTCAACTGTCCGTCTTTATTTTATGTACTGTGTTTGTCATAAAGTTATCTGCGGCTCAAGTGACGGCATTCTGTTTTTAGCTTTTCGCTTGTACGGTGGCTCGAAACTGTCAAAACACCTCTCAAAGTGCTTTTTCAGATGCAAAAAGCGGAAAAAAAATTAACCCGGTTAAAATTTTGAATGACGAAAATTTTGGAGGCAGTGTGTCAATACGATTGACATAACGTGAGGTTGAATTTATTTTTTAACGTGCTAAAATTATGGACAAAAATTTTGGATTCAGTGTGCAATAACCTTTATAGCACCATTTCTTGCTGCATATTTATTTACAGTATTACTTATAATTACTGTAAAATATACAGTAATTTTCACATTGCAACTTTAAAATACAGTAACATACTGCATAACTGTCCTATTGTGTAAAATTTGTAAGATTTGTAAAACACCCCATACTGAATGTAACCCCAAACCATGATTTTTCCTTCACCAAACTTGACTGATTTCTGTGAGAATCTTGGGTCTATAAGCGTTCCAATAGGTTTTCTGCAGTATTTGTGATGATTGAGATGCAGTTCAACAGATGATTCATCTAAAAAATCTACCTTCTGCCACTTTTCCAAATGATTAACTAAAAGTAAATTCATTATTTGTTGCTCTTACAAATGGGATTAAGGACAAGACTTCTGTCAGGTAGTGTATATTATTATTATCGTAAAATATACAGTAATTTTCTCAATGGAACTTTAAAATTCAGTAACATACTGCATAACTGTTCTACTGTGTAAAATTCATTAAGTCTTGTATTCAAGTGATTCTTTCAAAACAGCTGATTCATTTTGAAATTAATAGATCACTGAATCATTGACAAAAGATTTGTTAAAAAAATGATTCACTAATGCTCAAATATGTTATATTTGTTGGACCGATGCCTGAAATCTTAAAGGGATAGTTCACCCTAAAACGAACATTAACTCACTGTTTACTCAGCCTCAAGTGGTTCCAAACCTGTTTCAGTTTCTTCTGTTGAACACAAAAGTAGCTATTTTGAAGAAAGATGAACACCTCTGACATTAGCAGAAGGAAAAGCGGATACTATGGAAATTAATGGTTACAGGTTTTCAGATTTCTTCAAAATATCTTCTTTTGTGTTCAACAGAAGAAAGAAAGTCAAACAGGTTTGGAACAAGTGATGGCAAATGATTGCAATTTTCATTTTTGGGTGAACTATCCCTTTAACTCAATCATTTCTTATATACAGGGTGGGCCATTTATATGAATACGCCTTAATAAAATGGGATTGGTTAGTGATATTAACGTCCTGTTTCTGGCACATTGGTATATGTGAGGGGGGTAAACTTTTCTAGATGGGTGGTGACCATGGTGGCCATTTTGAAGTCGGCCATCTTGGATCCAACTTTTGTTTTTTCAATAGGAACTTATTGGGATTTCACAAGAAAAACAATGGTGTGCTTGGTTTTAATGTAACTTTATTCTTTCATGAGCCCCCTCACATATACTAATGTGCAGGACGTTAATATCACTAACCATTCACATTTTATTAAGGTGTATCCATATAAATTATGGATTAATTATATAATTAAAGCATATTAATTAGTGCTTTTGGATTTTGCAATGTAAGTGAAATCTAATTTTCGGTTCACAGATCATTAAAGCAATTATGATTGTAGTTATTATCAAAGACAATTAATTTTACACACACCTTTACCTTTGATAATAGACATGCACAGTATACGTATACGCAGTTTTCTTCAGCCAGCATGTTTGTCTGTAAGGTGTATTTTATTAGTTTAGCAACATGCTAACGGCATGGCGGTTTCAGATCAGTCACTTATGAAGTTTCATGATGATCCGGTCAGCATTTGTGTAGCGAAGCGGATCACTAGGGCTTGGAAATGTTGCCTTGTTTTTGCCAAACTAGTGTAAAGTTCAGTGTTGCACTAATCACAATGTTTTGGCACATCCAGTCACTACTTTAAAGCTTGGATTCAAGTTGAGAAACTGTTGTGGGTTATGTAAGGATTTATCAGAACATAAATGCAGCAATTTGCCCATTGTTACCAAAGATTAAAATAAATAATGCTGTAAACACATTTTGTAAGGAAAAGCAGCCATAGCGCTCTTTCAAAGAAATGGTGATTTTCAGGTTTGACCTCAGTAGCAGTGGTTCTGGTCATGAGGAGCTGTAAATCCTTCTCAGCTGCAGCGCTTGGCCTTTCATTACACAATAGCGCAGAGTGACTTTTCAACAGCAGAATTAAACATCTTAAGCCATGCTAGCCCTGTTTTCCATTAAGTAAGTAGCAGTTAAATAATCAGGCTTAATACTGATGCGAGATCACATTGACCTTGGTAATAATATAGAGACTCGAATGCCTTGACCT
This sequence comes from Danio aesculapii, assembly GCF_903798145.1. NCBI lineage: Eukaryota > Metazoa > Chordata > Actinopteri > Cypriniformes > Danionidae > Danio > Danio aesculapii. The sequence goes on from NC_079438.1 coordinate 42,839,338, forward strand.
GAAAACACATCTGGTGTTGATTATATGAGATGGAGCTGAATCAGTGTTTGTTGTGTACACAGAAGAGAGTAAAGGACTTGCTTTGTTAAAATGTAAGCAGCAAATTAATGTTGACTTAATATTCTGTTATATGAGCTTGAGTGTATATTTAGTATCTTTATAAAATAAGTACCCTATAACATTGTTTAGATAGATAGATAGATAGATAGATAGATAGATAGATAGATAGATAGATAGATAGATAGATAGATAGATAGATAGATAGATAGATAGATAGATAGATAGATAGATAGATAGATAGATAGAATCAGTATAGCTCAACTACAGAATTATCATTATTATGATCACAAACCTCTATAAAAGATAGCATTTCAGAGATCAAATATTATTTATGACAAATTTAACTATCCACATAAACATGTGATGGATCCTTGTCTAGCTAAAACCTTATTGCACAAGAACGTTGTTGTGTAATTGTACTAGTGTAAAAAAAAGGCCTTCAGTGACCCAGTGAAGCGTTAAACACGGATGGCAGTCCGGCTGCCGCAACAGGTTCAATACTGTTATGCAAGAGATGAGATGTAGGATGGCAGAGCTCCTGTTATGAATTTACTGCCTTTTACAGATCACCAGACAAATCAAGCTCCCACTCTGAAGTTACATCATCATTACAGATAACAAAAAAAATACAGTTTAATATTTGTAACCATAATTTTTTTGTTAATCATTTCCTATATGAATATACCAATATGATCATATACGAGTATTGGCCTGTGTTAGTGTTTATGCTGTGCTGTGAGAGATTTTTTAGTAACAAGGGCTGATTCAGATGCTTGGGTTTAGATAGTGTGAGTGTCTATATATACTGCAGCATGTTATGTCATATACTTAAAGGAACACTCCACTTTTTTTTTAATAGGCTCATTTTACCACTTGAAAAGAGTTAAACAGTTGAGCTTTACCATTTTTGAATACATTCAGCCAATCTCTGGGTCTGGCATTAGCACTTTTAGCTTAGCTTAGCATAAATCATTGAGTCAGATTAGACCATTAGCATCTTGCTCAAAAAGATAAAAAAGCTGTTTTGATTAGGGATGCTCCAATCAGGATTGTTGAAGCCAATACTGAGTACCAATTCCTTGTCATCTTGATTGACCAATACAGAGTACCGATTCCTTGTCATTGTGATTGACCGATACCGAGTACCCATTCCTTGTCATCGTGATTGACCGATACAGAGTAACAATTCTGATAATGATATTTGATATAATGATATCTGATAATACATAAAGCATGTTTTCCCTTGAAGTATGATAGTTAAGTGGAGATTTCGCCTTACCCAAGAGAATAAATAAAGAATGTTGCATTTAATCCCTTAAACAAAACTCTTATATCCATTTAGTGTGAACACATCATGACCAGAAGCAGCTTTACAGAACAAAATAAACCAGAAAAAAAAATGGTAAGAAAAATTATTGACAATGCAATTTAGAAACATTGCAAATGATGGAAGAATCATTTAACATGTCTCGCTGAAGAAAAAGTTTGAAGCACATATTTGATGCTTAAGAAGTTAAAATGCACACGTATAAACATATGACTTCTTTACTAACAGGAAATAGGCCTATACACTTCTGTTTATTGCAATAAGTATATTACAAAAAGTTATATCTATTCATTTAACCTAACAATTGTAATACTAAGAACATCGATGTGCCTCTTAGAAAATCTGTTCTCCTGCTCATCCACTCTTGTCGACATGATTTGCGAGTCTCATGGAGCAGCTATGAATATGCGGGAGACTCGCGGAGCTTCCGGCAGAGGTCAGGTTGGATGAGACTCTAGTCACAGCAGCTCAAAACACTGGATATACACTTGGGAACGCAACGATCGCTCACGCCACATGCATCCTTTCTCTTTTCTCGTGTTGTAGCGTTGCCAGGTGTGCACGTGCATCTCCTCTGTGTGTAAACTGCTGTAAAATCGTAAACAAACACTTACTATCGGTTCATGCGATCGGCCAGATTGGCGATTGAGTCATAAAATATGATTATCGGCTGATACCTATTTCAATCGGACCATCCTTAGTTTTGATAAATTTCCAATTTAAAGCAGATGGTCATGTTTGTAAGTCCCCTAGCTGGGGACTATTTTCAGGTGCTGCGTAATATAATTGTTCCAGCTGCCATTGTACATTAGCACATTGTTTTACACTGGAATGAGAGTATAGTTCCTAGCCATATTGGCCTCGCAATTGTTTTAGTCTTAGTACATAAGGTACTACAGAAGAGAAAAGCTTTTATTAAAAAGAAAATTTCTGAGCAAGTGCTAATGGTCTAATCTGATTCAATGATCTATGCTAAGCTAAGCTAAAAATGCTCCCACAAACCCAAAGCTCGGCTGACTTTATTAAAAATGGTGACGCTCAAACTGTTTAACTCTAGCGGAGTTGTAAAATTAGCTTATTTTCAAAATAAGTGGAGTTTTCCTCTAAATCCTGGTCTTAATGACATTTATGAGAGCATTCTGAAACACAAATTTGTCATTATTTTTGTTTGCTGCATTGTGGAAACGGCTCAAAGGTCAAACATATTCTGTCTGATGATCTGCATTTCTTATATGTCATACTGACCTAATTTTAGGTTGCACAAAATATGTGTGTGTGTGTGTGTGTGTGTGTGTGTGTGTGTGTGTGTGTGTGTGTGTGTGTGTGTGTGTGTGTGTGTGTGCAAATCTACCTCACCCCATTCACATCCTTAGGCTGAGTTGTGTAACAACCCTGGCACAAGTTGCCCTTCTCTGTCAGGGCAAGAAAAATGTATATTATGTGGGTGGGAAATGAAGCATCTGTATTTGTACTAAACAAACCTTTCTGTATGATTAAATCAATTGCATAATCTTGGTTTATGGTACACCTTACATAACATAATGCAGTCTATTTTCTGTGTACTGTTCAACAGACTGGTCTCTTGCAGTGTCGCAGTTGACGGCAGCGTTTAAATGATGTAACATGGGCACAAACGCTGACATCAAAAGCAGGACCGCATCAATATTCAAGTAAGTGGGAGGCAGACAAATAGAGGACAGACGGGCAGCTGGTTATAGAGGCAGGGTCCAGTGCGTTTATTAAATACCATGCAGGAGGAGGAAGAAGACAGCTGCTCTGGGGGAAAGAGAGACACATAGATTGATAGGGCGGAGAGGGTGAATGTATATGGGTTGCATTTTTCTTGGCAGGCCTTCATAGGTTTTTAATACTTAAAGGGATAGATCACATTTAAATCTACTTTATCGTATTCATGGTTTCAATTTTCAACACCCTTATGAACTTTAATAGCAACCTGTACATATATTCATCTATTGTAAATTTCTGCTCATAGTTCATACAACCTGTATATAATGATCATAGTACATATTACCCACAGTTTTTCTATTATTGCATTTTATAACTTATATCCTGCACTTGCTGCTAGTGCACTCATGGTTAGACCTGAACTGCATTTCGTTGCCTTGTACTTGTACATGTGCAATGAAAATAAAGTTTAATCTAATCTACTCTAATCTAAACTTTCGCATTTTACATTTACATTTAGTCATTTAGCCAACACTTTTGTCTAAAGTGACTTACAATTGAAACTTTCAATTAAAAAAGGTTATTTATGATGGAAAAAGGTTCATAATGGATACAAAATGGATACATAAACATACTGAATGGATTTATAAAGGTACTAATATTCTATTATATTCTATATTTCCATTGTTGTCTGAAAAGGATCTTTAACTTCTTTAAATGCTCTAAGAAAAAGTGGGACACTTCAAACAAAGACTGTTAATAAACATAATAAACATTTAAAGAAATTCCTAATAAAACTTTTTTTATAGAAAATATATATTTTTAAAACATTTGATGCATCCCAAATTGCATACTTATGCACTATTCAGAATCAGAATCAGTTTTATTGCCAAATGTGCTTCACACACACAAGGAATTTGTTTTGGCTACAGAAGCTTCCAGTGTACATAAAGTGACAAGTGACAACACAAAATTAATATGAAAAAAAAAAAAAGAAAAATGATAAACATTAAACAGATACGGTTAGTAAAAATGTATTCTATGCCATTTTGTAGTATAAATAGTGTTAGTAGTGCATTCACATTGAAAACTCTAAAAATAATAAGTGCCCTTTAATTGTTAGACACTTCACGCACTCAATGGCCGCTGCTTTGCTCATGTAGTGGAAGGGGCGGAGCTATCGGGCACTGAGGTTGGATTACTTTATTTATTTTGCTAAATTTGCTAATTTTACGAGAGTGATTTTACCACCTCCCGATGGTGAATGTGGTTATACTCATGGCAAGTATTATTTGGTAGTTTGGTCATTTATTTCACCAATTCATCAGGGAAACAATTTGAATTTCCGCTCAGTAAAAAAAACATTATTGTTCCATTTGGGACAACACTACATACATATACTATGCTGTTGAATGTGTAAGTGCATAAGTACATAGTGCATAAGTTCATAGTGTGCCATTTGTTCTGCAGCTATTCTTTATGGTTATTTATTATCATGTTTGATTCCATAAGAACCTTCAACATCCATAGGAATTTTCAGTACATAAAAGGTTCTTAATAGTGAACATTTTCTTTAGAGGTTAGAATTTGAGTTAGAATAATACAGTGGTTTTCAAAGTGAGGGTTGCGGGACAATGACAGGGGGTCTCTTGATTTACAAAAGTCAAATTTTTTTAAATAAACTATTAGAATTACTGTATTTTATCCATGCACAGAAGAAAAAATAGTAGTTAATAGTTACATAAAAAAACAACAACATGCAAATGAAAAGCCATCAGTCTTTCAAAAATGTTTTTTCATATATAGTGTGTTTACGTTAGATTAACAACACTGTATAGCGTCAGCTGCAGCAGATTGATTTTATAGCACCACATTAAACTTTCTGACACCTTTATAGCAGTCAAATACATAAAAAATAAATACAGGCCACAACTGAACATTGAGGATGATCTCTGAGTGGCGTTCTCCAAAATTAAACCAAGAATAGACTTGTGCTGAAAACATTGTGCCCACAGGTCTCTTTAGGTGAGGTTAATATTAAATTAAACAAATTAATAATTGACTATAAAAATGATATGGTTGTTAGACTGTTGCACTTTTTTATGTTGTTAATATGCTAGTGTTTATATAGGCCTATTGATGTGTGCACAACGTTTTATATTAGAACCACCTCTGATGAATGAGGGGGTCATGAGTCACTGGCATTGTTATTATAGGGGTTTGCCGGCTGAAAAGGAAGAAAAGATTATTAGGAACTGTTCACACAAAATGGTTCTTCTATATTGCAAATGTTTTTGTATGTTAATTGATTGATTGCACTAATGCCATAAGGAATTATTTTGGTTCCACAAAGAAACTCTCAGTGAACTCTCAGTTCTCAAACCACAACCTTAATAATAGAACATTTCCAATATCGAAACAAATATTTTTTCCCCCGTGTTTAAACAACATTTTGTGTAATAGATGGACATTAAATGACTTAATGGAACTATTGTTGCAGATAAAGAACTACACTATATCCTCAAGCGTATATACTGTGGTCCCTTGTTAATCACGGGAGTTACGTTCTAAAAATAACCCTCAATATGTTCTCTGAACAGTACAGCAGGACTTGACAGAGTAGCTCAAAAAATTAAAAGACAATTCATGAAAACGCAACGTCCACTACAGAGGACACAAGTCAATGGGCGGGGTCTCAGGAGGATATACAAAAAACACAACATTTTTAATTATATAGATTCTTAACAGAACAAATCCAACAGCACAGTTTAGAAAATGAGGATTTCTGGGCGCACTGCTGGATCTGTTTAACGCAGCAATACACAATAGACGCCCTAGGGATAGTGTCGTTTCTAGCCGCCCTTATTTTTGATGCATTCAGCACACAGTAATCTGTTTGTGTTTTTTCTTGAACTAAATAATTCAGACAAACGCGGTGACCTCAGGGCTGAGGGACAGGATGTTCTGAACATGTCCATGTTAATTCTGCATTAATGAAGGGCTGTGGAGGCCAAACACACGTACACACACGCGCACGGACACACACGTACAAGGACACAATCGCAAACTCAAACATGCTGCGATTCATATGCGCAGACACACGCGTTTACACTTACCCACGTATACTTGCATATGCAAAGTTTGTGTTGAAAGAAAGCATGGCTTTTCATTTACTGGCTGGCTAAAAATTGACTTCAGGGTTTTAGGAAATCGTGAGCAGTTCCCCAAACTTTAGACGTTAATGAAAAATAAAGCCTACAGGAAAATACATGTGTTCTTAAATGCTCAGCCACAGATCTGGAACCAAACAAAGGCTTTTGTTTTGTTGATATTTGTGTGTGTTTGTATGTGTGTGTGTGTGGTTACACCTGCTCTTTCAGGTTTTAGAGAGTGTTGGCATATATAAAGTCAGGTGTGGATCTCTGTTCTTGAGGTTTGCACTTGCATCACTTTGTATCATCAGTTCTTTTGCCATATGAAGAGAAATTGTGTCCTCATTGGAAGTCAGGCTGTATCAACACTTCGAGTATTTGACTGAATAATATTAGTAAATGGTGTGGTTAATGGAGTTGTATATGAGCCTCCCTACAATTTACTTTTATTTAGTCCTTGAAAAATACAAAGTATGGTGATGATACACGGGGCAACTTTTAGAGCAATGTTGCTGGGCAACTTTGGAAAAGGATGCCATCACTGGGCAACCAAGTGAGACGCAGGGCCCCAGATTCAGATACAATTTTGTTGCCCACTTTGAAAAGAACTTAAGTAACTTTACTCTTAAATATTGCCCAGCAACATTGCTCAAAAAGTTGCCTGTGTATCATTAGCATTAGTCTATATCAAATCATGCTTTTTAAGCAATTATAAAATGCACTTTTTTTTCCAACAGAGAGGTCTGCTTTTGTGGGCTTACAGTTCTGAACTTTTTTTTTTAAATCTCCAACTCAAAAGGATTACATATATTACACTGTAAAAAAAATCTTATTGCCCTAAATTGTTTAGTTAAATCTCAAAAAAATATGACTGATATATGATATATGACTGATATAAATATATATATATATATATATATATATATATATATATATATATATATATATATATATATATATATATATATATATATATATATATATATATATATATATATATATATATATATGTATATATATATATGTATATATATATATGTATATATATATATGTATATATATATATGTATATATATATATATATATATGTATATATATATATATATATATATATATATATAAATATATAAATATATACATATATAAATATATACAAATATTATTTTAATACTTGCGTTTCATTTTATATAATGTGAGTGTTTATGGACATTCTGTAACTAATAATTTTACACCTGTCATTAAACTGTAAGCTTATATATGCCTATAAATGCTTTGGTTTACACAGAGATAAAAACATTGTTTACAAAATCTCGAAATGCAATTATGTAAATGAACAATGAAAAGCCATTAAACAGTTTTTCTTCAATGGTGTTTTTTACCCAAATTAATTTTGAAACAATTTCAAGGAAAGTAAATGGTGAGTTTTTGTGTAAACTATCCATTTTATCTTAACGCTTTTAGGTGTTATTCAACATTCTACACTCCAAAAATTAGAAAACTTATTAAAAATGAGTTGAAACTACACAATTTTGAGTTTTTTGGGACAACTTAAGTGTTTTACGTTCAGTCTACTTAAATTTGTAAAAGACTAATACGTTAATCTAATTCCTTTATACACTGTAAAAAACTATTAGTTGGAAAAAGTGAGTAAACTCACTGCCTCCAAATTATTAAGTAAATGAACTACGTGCATAATTATAAATATTAAGATAAGTCAACTTAACAGCTCTAAGTTAAAACAGAAATGCTTAAATTTTTAAGTAAAATCAACTTGTCATTTTTAAGGCAATGGATTTACTCACGTTTTTTATTAATCACTTTTTACAGTGGATGAGAAAATGAGAAAACTTAACTAAAATGAGCTGAAACAGTAAAATTCTTACGTTTTTGGGGGGACAGCTTTATTGCTTTAAGTTCAATCTACTTAAATTTGTAAAAAACTAATACATTAACCTAATTCCTTCATATTGTCCCAAATCAAATTGATTGTGTGGAACCCAGCATTTTTTACATTGTAGTTTAACATGAGTAAACTGATTTATTTTTATTTTTATGAAATAAGCATTTAATTTATTTTATTTTTAAAGAATGCAAAACATAAAATATATAGTAAACACAGAGCATGTATGTAAACAGCAGTAGAGTGGTAAACACAAACCACATAAACAGCAATAGAAAGAAATGGAAATAACATATAAACAGCAGTAAGAATAATATTGGTAGTGTTAAATAGCAATAATAATAATAATAATAATAATAATAATAATAATAATAATAATAATAATAATAATAATAGCAATAATAATAATAATAATAGCAATAATAATAATAATAATAATATAAACAGTAATAATAATAATAATAATAATAATAGAAATAATAATAATAACAATAATAATAATAATAATAATAATAATAATAATAATAATAATAATAATAATAGCAATAATAATAATAATAATAATAATAATAATAATAATAATATTATTATTATAAACAGTAACAATAATAATATTAATAATAATAACAATAATAATAATAATAGCAATAATAATAATAATAATAATAATAATAATAATAATAATAATAATAATAATAATAATAATAATAGCAATAATAATAATAATAATAATAATCGCAATAATAATAATAATAATAATAATAATAATAATAATAATAATAATAATAATAATAATAATAATAATAATATAAACAGTAATAATAATAATAATAGCAATAATAATAATAATAATAATATAAACAGTTATAATAATAATAATAATAATAATAATTATAATAATAACAATAATAATTATAATAATAATAATAATATTATTAAGTTGGTAATGATAAAAGTAATATTCTTTGATAACACCAACAGTGATATCAATAATGCTAAAGCAAATAATAATAATGTAAAAACAATAGTAATAATGGAGAAAAACTCAAATAAAAAGCACATCCTCAACACACACCGCATTTATTCTAGCTTCCGTGTCAGTGATCATGTTTTTTTTTTTGCTGTTGCTTTAAATAGTTTGTTGTCATGAAGTGACGAACACAATGACTTTTTTTTTTTTGCTTTATTACAGTCTGCTAGCTGTTCATTACTCACACTGTGATCAGATGCATTTGCATATTCATAATCTTTCTGTAAACGTGTGTGATGAGTATTTAGGTCAGTCAGTAATGCTCAGTCCAGCTGGTGTTGAGAGGCTGCTCTTTCACTGTTTGTGTGTATTATACCGGCCTCTCACAAACGCGCACATGCACATATCAGAAATCTGTCCCCCCCGAAATCCTTTAAAAGCATGTCGGCCGACACACAGCCAGATTACAGCTATGTGACAGTGGCTGATAGCACCATCTGTGTGCTAATTCAATTTGTCTCATTACAGAGGACACTGGATGTCAACCACTAAACAGTAAACCACCGGTGGCACCTGTAACCTCTGAGAGTAATCATCGCTGTAAAAAGCACAGTGATAATGAAAAGCGCATAATGGTTAACGGCTAATGCAAATAAACCAGTGTTATTTTATTGACCCCTTTGTTTATATTAGATTGCTAGCAGGGGATTTTTTGCACAGATGACCTGTTTTGTATCCCATAAAGAAATTCACTCAGCTTGACCTCTTATTTCCAGTGTGAAATGTGTTTTTTTTCTGCTTAAAGGGATATTGCACCCAAACATGAACAATTTCATCACTATTTAGTTAGATTCAAGTGGTTCTAAACTTTCATTAATTTCTTTTCTTCTGTTGAACACCAAACAAGATATTCTGAAGAATGTTGGAGACCGGCAGCCATTGACATTTATAGTAGGAACACTATGTATGTTAATGGCTGCTGCTTTTTAGCATTCTTCAAAGCATCTTCCTTTGTGTTTAACAGAAGAATGACACTCAAATAGGTTTAGAGCAAGTGGAGAATGAGTAAATGATGACAGAATTTCATTTTTGGGTGAATTGTCACTTTAAATCTTGGATATTTTAATCAAATAATGCATTATTTAGGGCTGGGTGATATGGCAAAAATGCAATGTCGATAATTATTTTCCATATTGAACGATAACAATATATATTTCAATATAATTGTTGATGCTTCCAGATAAAAAAAAAGTACCTCAACAATCACTGAAGCCACAAAAATTAGAGCATCTATTAAATGGTATGACATTATCAGCCAAGAAATTTTCAGTGGCCGAAAATTTGGTACATCTCTAATATCAACACACTTTTAGATTCCCATTGTTGCACATTTCTGCTACGTGATTGGCTCTTAGGCTAAAATAGAGTAAAAAAGTCCAGAGCTTATCATTGTTATGGACATAAATTTTATCGATATTCAATATAATATAATTTATCAGCCCAGCCCTAATTATATTCTATTCAAAGTATAAAAAATAGTTTTCTGAGATAATTACATTTTTATAATTATAATATTTCAAAAATAGAAAGCAGTATGAGATTGTTTTCTCCATGGAATTAAAAAACAACAACAATTGTGGCATTAACTTAATTGTTAATAATTAATAACAGTTCAATCTACTAAAACTTGTGGCAAAAAAAACTAGTAAGTTAGTAATAAGAATAGTATTGTTAGTATTAAATAGTATTTCATAGGACCTCATCATTCATAATAATAATCTTGGATTTTTTAATTAAATAATGCATTATATCCTATTCAAAGTATTAAAAAATTGTTTTCTGAGATAATTACGTTTTTATAATTATAATATTTCAGAAATAGAAATAAGTATGTGATTGTTTTCACAGTGGAATTTTAAAAAATTCTTTCAAAATTCTGACATTCTTCTTGCAATTACAAGTTTATGTCAATTCTGACTTTTTTCTGAATTGTAAATTTATAACTCAAAGTTCACACAAGTAAGACGTTTTTAGCAAGTTTGTAAGCTGCAGTATGTAAAGTCAAAGCTGTGAGACATAAATTCTGAATTTGGGGAAATTATGTCAGAATTGCAAGATATTTTGAGAGGAAAAAAGTCAAAATTGTAAAAAAACAAACAAACAAAAACCCTAGGAGTCCCAAATAAATAAAGTTACAGCAGAATAGAGAATTACATCTCACAATCTTAGAAATAAAGTCTGTCACTGAGACAGTGATCTGTCACTGGGATAGCATTTATTCAAAAGTTAAATTTTTGTTACTAACAGATTCTTAGAGGTGCATTTTAATAAATAAAAAGTACAAATGTGTAGGGTGCAAAAGTGTACCCTAAAGGTAAAAAAATGTACCCTAAAGATACTAATGTCCACCTATATGGTACAGAAGTTTACCTTTTGAAAAGGTACCACCCCAGTGACAGATTTTGTACCTTTATTTCTGAGAGTGCACAATCCCGACTTTTATTATTATTATTATTATTATTATTATTATTATTATTTATATTATTATTATTATTATCATCTTTATTTTACCAGGAAAAGCACGTTAACATTAAAAATCTCTTTTACAAGAACATCCTGGCCAAGAATAGGCTGCATACAGTTCACATAGGTTTAACAAACAATCAAAAACAATTAACAGGTAACATCATTCATCCATGAAAACACACATACAATGACAGTTAAAAACAATTCAGAACATCTACAGGCTGAGGTTTCAAACTCCAAATCATTTCAAATCTTTTTTAAAAGCATGTAGTGAAACCAACTCTATAAACTCCAGCTTTGTTTGGAGATTATTCCATGCAATAGGTGCTGCTTAAGAGCCTTTTTTCCCCATTTTAGTACGCACCACTGGTACAAACAATAAATAAACTTCCTGAGACCGAAGGCTATAGCTATAGACAGGATTTTTACAAATGTAAGTTTGGCTATATGAGGGGAGTAACCCTGGAATAGATTTTTAAACAAAGATATGCCAATGCTTGAGCCTACGAGTGGACAAAGCAGACCATCCTACCCGAGTGTACAACACACAATGATGAATGAGGGATTTAAGATTTGTTATAAACCTCAATGCACCATGGTAAACAATGTCTGAAGCATGCAAACTTTGAGAAGAAGCATGCATATAACTTTACATAGTTCATATCTCACAACTAGATGATTTTTACACAGCATCCAGTAATATTATTAATACTACTTAATAATCTTTTGATGGAAACAAGTTCTCATAGCATCCGTAGTGTATATTGCACAGTAGTGTGTTACTTCAGCACATAAACCACAAACAATACTTACATAACACACATTGCTCGTTGAACTAAACTGTTTTTTCCCTAATTAGAGAGGACTGTGTTGGCCAGTAATAAGTGTTTGTAGTTAGTGCCGGTGACTGTCGGTAAGGAGGAAAATAACCACTTGCATAGTCTTCCAGTAAATGTAAGTCAATGTAGGTGAGATGGATGTAAACACACAGCAAGCGCATGAGAAAATATTATGATATTTGCATAGGTTTTCTTTTTTGTATGATAATCTAGCTGTGTTTTGACTGCTTTTTTTCATCTTGTTCTGTTCTGAGGTGTTTCTCTTCACATATGCTTGGTTCATGTGTGTATTAGTGTGTGTGTAGTTGAGACTTTACGTCTCTGGATGAAAAAAGAGCTAATAAAGGATGTGGGAGGCCAGAGCCACATAAAAGAAGCCCGAATATTTCCAACAGATGCAAACGACACACACTTTAATCTAAGGAGCTGCGTTCATTTCTTTCCAGGGCGCAGTTGGGAAAGTAACGGGTGGGAGAAGCTTGTTTGTGTAGTTTTTATTCACATCTGGTTGTGAGTGTGTGTTATGATGTGTTGTGTGTAAACTTTGGAAGTTGCCTACGCAGTTAAACACACTCGTGCGCCCACAGGAAGACTCTGTGTGTGGGTCTGGACTTGTCTAAATTGAAGGGACACAAAAGAATATAGTAAAACCTGGGATCAGCTGGGCTGTGGAGACCACACAAGGAAAGTGGCCCAATAATGGGGAGTTTTCCATGAAAGTTTAGAGGTTACGAAAAATTTAAATGATAAAAACACACACAAGGCACTGTATAAAAATGTGTGTTTGTGTAGTTACTTGTTAGAGTTTATGTTCCTGAGTTAAATGTTAATTGTGTATATGTATCTGTACAGTATATGTATATATAAATATTGCAATTTCTTTTATTTTTATACTTTACAGTTTTTAATTTTACATTCTGCTTTTTATTTTAATTATAAGTTAATGTATATAATTATTAATATATATTTTTAATGGATTAATATTTTTTGTAACTTTTTAATATTAAATTAATACAATAAAAATACGATAAAAACATAATTTTTACAGTTTTATTTTTGCATCAAATAATTATTTTAAGGTTTATTGATAACAAATCATATCTAATATATTATTGTAATGTGAAGTGACGCTGGACAAGGGAGTTGAGGATCCAAACGCAGGGTTTATTAGACAGAGATGGTCAGCCGAGCAATGGTCAACACAGGGACAAACAGATGTATACAGGCAAATCCAGGTTCATAGTCAAAATAACAGGCGAGTGGTCAGAAGGCAGGCAGCAGACAAGAATAAACAAAACAAAACAAAGCAAGGTTCAAACACGGAAGGCAAGGCAAGGAAAATGTGTCGTAATGTTCACAGTTCAGTATAACAAGACTCAGCAATGAGAGTCTCAAAGTGAGCCGTATATATGTGTGGTGTAATCAGTCCATGAGCAGCATCAGCTGTGTGAGTCTAATCAATGGAGACTTGGAGCAGGTGTGTGTGTGTGTTGCATGACTGGATCTTGTAGTCCATATACCGGCGGATTTGTATCCTTATAGTGATCTGCATGTTTACCAGCGATCTGCACAGGCTGGATCGCTGGTGATCGTGGCAATTCTAAATATTTTCTATAAGTAAAATACAGTATATATTAATATGTATATACATGCCATTATTATTTTGTTTGAAATTATAAATAAATAGCTTTATAAAAATAAACTTCAAACAAAAAATATATATACTTGTTTGTTTTTTGTAGCTATTTATTCATTACTTTAAACAAAATATGAATGATAATTCTCTATTTTGATTGCTAAGTAATAGTGTGTCTGTGTGTTTGTGTCTGTCTGAGCACAGAAGGAAGGCAGTTTCCAGACAATCCAATTTAATCCACTCAGAAGACTGGATTACTACCATGTCTGTACATAAACACAGACACACATTAGACTCAGTGCATTATAAAATGACTCTGGCTTTATTTTTTCCCCCCAAACCGGCCGAGCTAATGGGAGATTTGAGGGTCTGGTCTTCACTTCAGCTCGCAGTGATGAGGAGGGACAGCCGGCGCTCGCTTTATTTTAAGTGGATTGTCTGGGGTTCCTGGAGCAGAAAACACTGACCCTCAGTTTCTGTCAAGACTGCATGTAAACAAACTACCAGCTGCACGGTGCCGCAGCATAATGTAGCACATGAATAATTTCAGTGATTCGTGTAAATGAACTAGATCAAAACTAAAGAGTACATTTGCAGTTAATTTACTTGCTGTCATGCCATTCATATGAGATAAAAAAAAATACAGAACAATTGATGAACTCCTGGTTTTTTTTTATTAAAAAAGATCTACACTGTAAAAAGAAATCTATAAAATTTATGGTTAAAAATGGCAGCTGCGGTTGTTATTTATGTTATTTATGTTGTTATTAGCTGCGCTGTTATGCGGCTTATATTTATACTTATATTATATGTTAATTTATTAAAGAAACTTACTGTTATATTACAGATTTTCAACAATCTTGATTGTTGAAGGCATTATATTTGTGGCTCTACCATCTTAAAAACACGGCATTAAAATTAGAGAACAGTAACAATTATAGTGCAAAGAAAGATTCCACAGTTCATTAACTATATTAGCCTCAACCATATATATTGGCCATAACTTTGTAGCCAGAGATTTAGATCAGGTTAGATTCGGGTTTAGGTCAGGGCTCTGGGCTGCCATTTCATTATTTACACATTTTCAGCTTTGAGAAACTGCTTCACCAGTTTTGCGTGACAACAGTTGGCTCACTGTCCAATTGTGCTTTGAACTCAAAGAAATAAGATGTTGTTTATCATTGCCCGACATCCTGCTTTTGGAGACTTAGTCACTTTAGAACAGCTTAAAATTTTACAGTGAAAACTGGAAAGTCTGGCAGTCAGTTAAATTAAGACCCCTACTGGCCCATATCTATCAGCTGATAACCACTGATAATGACCATTTAATCAAGTGATCACATTCTATGCAGGTGTTTTGATCAATCTTGAGTGTTGAAATCACTGCCAATACAATGAAATTTCATCAATATCATTTAAAATTGAAGGCATTATATTTGTGGCTCTACCATCTTACAACATAACCAAGGCAAAAAAAAAAAAATCATTTATTATGTGGAATACACAGCATTAAAATTAAACAGCTACAATTATAGTGCAAAGAAAGATTCCACAGTTTATTAACTATGTTAGCCATAACTATATATATTGGCCATCATTTTGTAGCCAGAGATTTAGATTCAGGTTTAGATCAGGACTCTGGGCTGGCCACTTCATTATTTAAACGTTTTCAGCTTTGAGAAACTGCTTTACCAGTTTTGCTTGACAACAGTTGGCTCACTGTCCAATTGTGCAATGAAATCAAGGAAGAAACCACATGTTGTTTATCACTGCTCTTCATCTGAACATCCTTCTTTTGGAGACTTTCAGTCACTTTAGAACAGCTTAACATTTTACAGCGAAAACAGGAAAGTTTGGCTGTCAGTTAAATTACAGACTCAGTAGTGATCTCTGATTTGTGTGTAACTTTTGCATCAGTGGAACTTTAAAGAAGACTTTTTGCTTAGACCACGGTCCTTGTTGATTCATAGAACAAATCAAAATACATAAATAAACTACTTTAAATGATACACCTATTTACATCTCTGTGTTAAGTAGTCAGAAACTCAACCGCCAATGACCAGTGCTTATATCATCCTCGGACAATATCTTTTTGGGGGTTATAAAATTGGCACATTTTCCATTTCCAAGCAAACAAGTCAAGGCTGTGCAGCATTAATCATCAACGTGTCAGCCGGTGGTTCGATGTGAGACAGGTTGACATGGAAACACAGTGACTTCTCCAGATTGAGAGAGACGCTCGTCTAATTTAAACACCCTTCAGCACGGGGAGAAAACAACCTTTCTGAGGGGACAAAGCAATTTGACAGCGTTATTATTGAAATTCTCTCAACAGGTCCGGTTTGACAGTTATTTATAGTTTGTATCCAGGGTGAAAGACAGCAGATGGTCTGAGATGATACGTTTGCCTCTGAAAGGTAGCAGTACAGCTGTTAATATGTGTACATTTCAAGCTGTGTGTGAACAGGCTCTCTGTTTGCTTTCTGTATACGGTGCTGTATGCAAAAAAGTTTCCTAAGACATGAATGGTATTATTCATTACACATTTTGGTTTTAGGACAACTTTGCTGAAAGGTTTTGATCCATTTCAAATGCTGATTAGTGTTTATGTTTTAATAGGACTCCAGATGGCTATTAAAAACTGAACTGACATTGCCTTGTCATAAAAAATATCAAATCAACCCAAATTAGTATTTTGATGTTGGTTTGACCACATGATGGTTGATTGTGACACAGATGTCAGATCAACCTGACATTTTCTATACCAGCTATATTCTATATTTTGGATAAATTGATATAAAAAATGTACTGGCACTAATATATGACCCACAAAACCAGTTAGGTTAATTTACCACATGAAAGCTGAATAAATAAGCTTTCCATTGATGCATGGTATGTTAGTATAAGGAAATATTCAGTCGAGATACAACTATTTGAAGTTCTGGAATAGAAGGGTTCAAGAATCAAGATCGAAACATTGACAAAGTCACCCTTAAAGTTGTTCAAAGTGTTAGTAATGCACATTTATTTCTATATAATAATATACTATACTATATACTATACTATACTATACTATACTATACTATACTATACTATACTATACTATACTATACTATACTATACTATATAATAACCCCAAATCAGAAAAAGTTGAGCCAGTATAAAAAAGCAAATAAAAAAGTAGCGGTTTCTAAATTTGCATTGACTTGTATTTCATTCAGATAATAAAACAAAGATTATTTAATGTTTTCCTCATGATTTTTATTGTCCACTTTGGACTTTGCAATGTGTGTTGCAGGTCTGAATGACAGGAAAGGATGTATATTTACAAATGAAATGAAGTTGACCAAACAAAATATGAAATATGAGTTCATTTGATCTGCAATGAAATACAAGTCAAACTAAATTTGGAAATCACTGCATTCTTTTTTAATTGCGTTTTCCATACTGTCACAACCTTTTCTGATTTGAGGTTGTATAGGAAATTTACAAAATATCTTCATGGAACATGATCTTTATTTAATGTTCTAATGATTTTCGCCATACAATTTATTCTCTGGAAAATATACCAATGCAACATAAGACTGTTTTTGGGTAACATATTACTTTAAAGTTTAATCATCATATAGTATAAATTATAGAAAAAGTATCATTCATTCATTCATTCATTCATTCATTCATTCATTCATTTTCTTCTCGGCTTAGTCGCTTTATTAATCCAGGATCGCCACAGCGGAATGAAACTACGGACAATTTAGCCTACCCAATTCACCTGTACCGCATGTCTTTGGACTTTGGGGGAAACCAGAGTACACGAACGCGGAGAGAACATGCAAACTCCACACAGAACGCCAACTGACACAGCCGAGGCTCGAACCAGCGACCTTCTTCTCAGAGAGGCAACAGCACTACCTACTGTGCCACCGCGTCACCAAAAAGTATAATCTAAATCACAAATAAATACAAGTTATGAAGTTTATTGGGCACTGAAAGGGTTAAAATTGATCTTTCCAAACCTTTTCAAATCAGTTTTATCTGCTTTTGTGCAGTGTCCGTTCAGCTTGACCTAATAACTGATCATCACTGGAGCGAAAGACACAAGCTTATGAAATGAACATCTGTCCACAGCAGACGTGCTCCTGTAAGCCATACCCAGACACTTTGTTTTCAGAGTTCACCAGGAAAGCTTCTCAAATCAACCCTTGGGATTGAAAATCTAAAGAGCGCAAGCGTGAAGGTGGTTTGCTTTAAAAAAAAAAATACATGCATTTCAGGCGCCATTAAAATGCAAATAAGATCTCTGAAGGTTTGCATATTTCCTTTTGTAAATGATGAATCGTCTTCAGGGAGACTCAACTCGACAACTGGAAACCTCTTTCTGTCTCTCAGCACCTCTGCTTAGTTTGAGAGAGTGCACTTTCACACAATACTAAGCATCTTTTTTTCTTTCCTTCTTCTCAAGGGACTGCGTGATTGGCTAAAAGAGCCACTAAGCAGCCAATGAGAGGCCTGTTGTCAAGCAGTCTTGGCCGTCTTTGGCGTCACCTATCAACCTCTCCCCCAAAACACGAGCGCACACACAAACACACACAGAAAGGCAAATGTGCTAATGTGAGCTGTCATGACATAATAGCACGTCTCGCCATCCTGAGCCCCTGCAGATGCACACGCGTTAAGCCCAGATCTCAGCAGTAGACAAATCAGGAGTGTTTCGGCAAGTCTGTCTCATGTCTGTCCTCTAATGCGCTCATGGGTGGCCCTTCACTAGATAAGCACACAATTTGGGGGAGGAGAAGTATTTGGAATTTGGAGTTGGATTTGTTATATTGAACTTTGTGCTTGCTAACTTTTTGATCACACTTAGGTTTTTGATTTGATTCAAAGTACACTTTAAAAAATATCCGTGAATTAAGAGATTTCTGTGTTTTGGGATTCTTGTTTATTCTTTTTTTATGGTTTTGATTTGCAGTACGGGACATTGATCTTTCCTGTAACAACTTTTGATGTTAAAACGTTTGAAAAAGTCACTTTTATTGACACTTATTTAAAGTGAAATGTAAAAGTATGTTTTCACAGTACTTAAGGCTTCTATAAATGAGACCAAACTATTATAATAAAATTCAACACCCTTTAATATATATTTCAATAGACATCAGGTCAGAACAGTTGTACTTTCTGAATGTTATACCAACATAAAATACAAAAAAACTACATGATCGTTGGTATAATCTTGAAATTTATTTTCAAAATCACAAGCATTAACATTGTATTCTTTTTATTTAAATTTTGAGGTTTTTGTTGTACAGATTACACCTTGTTTATAACAAACTTTATCTTCTTCTTCATCATCACTCCACATAATGTCCACATCTGAGATATTTTCATCCGCTATATGCTCAAGAACTTCAAGATCTGTATGTTCTACATATGAAATAGTTTCAGCAATGAGTTAGTAAATGGATATAGTTTATTTTACATGAAACAGTTCAATCAGCATTACTGGAGATTTACCTTCAGTAACATATTTTGAACCCATTGTCCATCCTAATGGACAGACATATTATTACAAAAAAAATCAGATCTAAAGCTTGCAATGTTACAAAAGATTTTAAACTTTAATATAAACTTTATATTAGTTTCAGTAATCACTCTTTTTTTTACAATCTATAAAATATTGGCAACCTGTAATCTGTTTTTATCTTTTTAAAAATATTTTATTCTTTGTTGTTTTATATTTCTTATACTTGTCTCTTTTATTCTTGTTTATGTAAAGCACTTTGAATTACCATTGTGTATGAAATGTGCTATATAAATAAACTTGCTTTGCCTTAAGGTACAAAAACCTGGTAATAAATTACAATTTCTACTGTTTTATGGACTTATTTCTGTACAATAGGTCTGAAACCTTATTTAAACTACTAAAATGTCCTAAAAGTCACTTTGTTAAACTGAACTGTTAAGTTTAATTTTCAACATTAAAAGTCAACAGAGCAGAGATTAAGATCCCATAATGCAATTAATATGTGTACATTAGCAGAAAATATGGAAATGGTTTATGAACCGTAAATAACTTTCAGCTTCAGTTCAAATATCAAGGTAGATGTAAATTTTGGTATCTTCGAGGACCTATTTATAATATTGTAATTAGCTACTATCTCCAGTATAGGTATATCAGTATATATATATATATATATATATATATATATATATATATATATATATATATATATATATATATATATATATATATATATATATACTTATATGACAGTATACTGTGCATCTGGAAAGTATTCATAGCGCTTCACTTTTTCCACATTTTTTATGTTACAGCCTTATTCCAAAATGGATTAAATTAATTTAGTTCCTCAAAACTGTACACACAATACCCCATAATGACAATGTGAAAAAAGATTTTTGAAATTGTTGCAAATTTATTAAAACTAAAAAACTTGAAAAATCACATGTATTGTACATAAGTATTCACAGCCTTTGCTCAATACTTTGTTGATGCACCTTTGGCAGCGATGACAGCTTCAAGGCTTTTTGAATATGATGCCACAAGCCTGGCACACCTGTCTTTGGGAATTTTTGCCCATTCCTCTTTGCAGTACGTCTCAAGCTATGTCAGGTTGGGTGGGAAGCAACAGTATACAGCCATTTTCAGATCTCTCCAGAGATGTTCAATAGGATTTAGATCTGGGCTCTGACTAGGCCACTCAAGGACATTCACCGAGTTGTTGTGAAGCCACTCCATTGATATTTTGGCAGTGTGCTTTGGGTCATTGTCCTGCTGGAAGATGAACCGTCGCCCCAGTCTGAGGTCAAGAGCACTCTGAAGCAGGTTTTCATTCAGGATGTCTCTGAGCTCAGACAGAGTGACCATAGGGTTATTGATTACCTTCCTGACTAAGAACCCTTCTCCCCCGATCACTCAGCTTAGATGGTCAGCCAGCTGTAGGAAGAGTTCTGGTGGTTCCAAACATCTTTCACTTACAGATGATGGAGGCCACTGTGCTCATTGGAACTTTCAGAGCAGCAGAAATTTTTCTGTAACCTTCCCCAGCCTTGTGCCTCGAGACAATCCTGTCTTCGAGGTCTACAAACAGTTCATTTGTCTTCATGCTTGGTTTGTGCTTTGACATGCACTGTCAACCCTGGGACCTTATATAGACAGGTGTATGCCTTTTCAAATCATGTCCAATCAACTGAATTTACCACAGGTGAACTCCAATTAATCTGATATCATGATTTTTGTGATGTGTGTGGAACATTACAATCACCATAAATTTGATTGCTGTTTAGTAATTGTCAGCAATCATGTTTTTATATGTTTTTATAGTAGTATAACTCTGTATGAAATAAATCTGTATTAGAAGACACTAGAAAATTCTCATATTCTCTGAATTTGCATATATATTGCTGTGTTTGAGTAAACAGGGTTTTTTTCTAATCCTCTTTTAGATATTTTTTTATTACATAATAAAGTGGAACATTTCAGACATGTGTATATTCATTTTTAGACAACACAGTGCACCAGAAATCAATATTTGATTGGAATAAACTAATTTATATATTTAAGAATATATTTATTTTTCTTTTTTCTTTATTTTTCAAGTAAATTTTCTAAATCTTCAGTTGAAGAACAGAGAGAAAGGTGATATTTATACGTAACATTTTGTCTTTTAAATCCTGTCTCTTTTAAATCAAATCAAATATGGTACATTTAGAAATTGCTAAGTTAGTTTACTGATAAAATGCTGGGTCATTGATCTTTACTCTAACAACTTTTGATGTTGAAAAGTTTGAAAGAGTGAGTTTTATTGAAACTATTTGAAGTGATTTGTTGTCTGAGTTGGTGTTTTAAGTTAAGGTACAAAAACCTGTTAATAAATTGCCAGTGGGTTTTCTGTTATTTTATGGACTTATTTCTGTACAATATTTCTTATACAATTTTTAAACTACTAAAATGCCAGTAAAAGTCACTTTGTTAAACTGCAAAGTTGAATTTTCAACATTAAAAGTCAGTAGAGCATAGATCAATGTCCCATAATGCAATTCATAACCATAAATAAGCACAAAATATGGAAACTGTTAATAAACTGATTTTAATGTTTTTATTTTTACAGTGAATAACTTTCAGCTACAGTTAAAATGTCAAGGCAGATCTTCAAGGACTTATTTATTATAATGTATTTAGCTACTATCTACGTATCAGTATAGGTATTTCAGTACATCTATATACTTATATATCAGTATAGACTTTATAAAAGACAGATGACTATGTATGTTTATTTGCAAAAAACAGATAACTCTGTTTTTACTCACTTTCAGAAGTCAAGTTTTTATGGTGTGCATGGAACAGTACATTTACCAAAAATATGATTGCAGAAATCACATTTTTACCTTATAATATTGTAGCATAGAGTATATACCTGTATGGAAAACAAATTGTAGACTCTATAAAATTCTCATATTCTCTGAATTTGCGATATAGTTGTGTTTGGGTCATGTTTCAGACATGTTTACATTAATTTTTAGACAACATAGTGTACCAGAAATCAATATTTTATTGTAATAAACTCATTTATATAAATCTTAAATATTATAAATATCTTTATCATGTTTCTTGCTCATTTTAAGTTATTTTTAAACATATTTATTGGAAGATTATTTGAAGCAATCAGAAATGTGATGTTTACATGTGAAATCTGTCTTTTAAATGCTGTCTCCCTTAAATGAAATATGGGTCATTTTGAAATTGCCAAGTTAGTTTGCTGATAAAATTATCTAAATTTTAAATGTTTTAACAGTTAGAATATTTATATTCATAATCGAATCACAGCTATTTTGAGTGCATATTTGATTTCTTTTCTGTGTATCTTCTAAGACTGTGTGTGTTTGATTGATTGGGCAATCCAGCATTGATACAAGCGTCATGAAGCATATGGTGTTCTGCCTTCAGCTGAGGCTAAATACACACACGCGCACACACACACACACACACATACGCTCTGTACATATGGTCATCTGAATATTCATGCTGCAGGTTTCAGCAGAACTTAAAATCACAGTCTAACTTGACAGGCTTTCAAGCAGCTCTCTGCAAATCTGTGCGCATCTCTCTGCCTTTGTATTTTGCATTATCTTCAGAAGATCGGCAGCTGTGTCTTGGTCTCTGGCGTCCCACATATGAGCACAGATCAATACAATGCCTATATGCGTCCGTCTGTGTTCATGCTTTTAATAATCCTCACAGATACAGAGAGCTCCATTATATAGATTGCTCTGTCTTTTACATCAGTCCCATTCTTCCATGGTAAAAGGGGAGTCAAGCGTGCCACTTCTCGTCATTGACACAAACTTACTCAGCTCTGACCTTAATGCTCGTCTGATTTGATTTGGGGTCAGATATATTTCTGTAGTCTATAGACAAGTAATTCAAATGCTTTATTTTGCTGCTCCGGGAAATGTGGAGCTGAAAAGACTTGGTTTTATAATAAATTTTATTGAATTTTTAAAAATAGATTTGCTTTTACACTGTAAAAAAAATCTTTTTTATACCTTTTTTTCAGTAAAAAAAGTCAAATAACGACTGTTAAATTACAGAAATTTACCATAAAATAATGGCTGTTAAATTACAGAATATTACTGTAAAATAACGAACGTTAAGTTACAGAAATTTACTGTAAAATAACGGACGTTAAATTACACAAATTTACTATAAAATAACAGCCGATAAATTAACGAAATTTACCATAAAATAACAGACGTTAAGTTACATAAGTGTACCGTAAAATAACGGCTGTTAAATTACATAAATTGACTGTAAAGTAACGAACGTTAAGTTACAGAAATTTACCGTAAAAAAACAGCCGTTAAATTACACAAATTTACTATAAAATAACAGCCGATAAATTAACGAAATTTACCATAAAATAACGGACGTTAACTTACAGAAATTTACCATAAAATAACGGACGTTAACTTACAGAAATTTACCATATAATAACAGCCGATTAATTACAGAAATTACATTAAAATTACATTTACAGTAAATTTCTGTAATTTAACCTCTGTTATGTTTACATTAACAGATTTTTTTACAGTGTAGATAAAGCCATTTGTATATTTTAATATAGGCTAACAATACTTCTTTGTTTGTGTGATATGGCTATACAGAATGTGTACATATAGAATATAATAATGTCTGTATGTGTAGTATTCACTGTGATCAATTACACTGTAAAAAAAATAAAAAGTTGAGTGAAATTTTTAAAGCAACCAGCTGCAAATAAATTTTGAGTTTATTAAGCTTCAGTGATTGAAGTTGTGAAGTTGATTGAAATAATTTTTTTAAGTTGACTGAAAAGGCTAGTTTAAGTCAAGTATATTTTACGGAATTATTTGGCACAAATTTAACCACTCAAGCTTAATAAACTCCAAATTTATTTGCATCTGGTTGCTTTAAAAACTCAACTTTTAATTTTTACAGTGAGGCTCGGGTTAGGAAATTAAAATTAGAAGTCTCCTTAACTGATAATTTTTTTTTACCTTTCATTGAACAAACAGTTCCAAGCATGCAGAAAAATCGTTTTTATGAATAAATTAAACACAAAATATGTCCACCTAACTTAAAATTTTAAATTGAGTTTTCAATTTGTACAATGGATTTTTTACAGAGACAAATATAAAACAAAAAATGTATTATAATTATAATCATATATACATAAACTCACCAAAGTTAAGAATTTGAACAAGTAGTATATTAAGTTCAATTTAAGTTTATTTCTATAACGGCTTTTACAAAAATGATTGTTTCAGAGCAGCTTTACAAAAGGTGCACATTATTGTATTACAATCAAAATCAGAAAATTTAAGGGTATTAGATACTATATCTGTATAAGTTACTAATAACTTTAACTAATTAACTAGTAACTAATAGCTTTTAACAGTTAAAGTTATTATATAAAAGTTAACCTGCAGTTATACAGTAAATAGGTGATGTCATTATGTTCGTTCAATCAAGTATATTTTAAGTGTATATATTTATTATAAAAGAAATGTTATATATTTAAAAGCAAAAATAATATTTGATCAGGTTGAACAAGCATAGTTGGTAAAGACTTAATCAATACTAGTATTTTTATTAAATCTTTGTGCTTATGCATTCAGTTATATCTAAACTTTACATTTTTTTGTCGCACAACTGAATACAAATATACAAAGAATAAGCCAAGTATTTGTGTCAGAACTGAACGTTTATTTTCAGATTCTGCATTCAGCTATTAAAATAAGCTATGCGTTTGTGTCCAGGCTGATTTATACTTTGATGATACTAGTATTTTTAAAAGTATAATGTTCAGTGACCCTGCAGTTGGTAGAACTTGCGTTATAAATGTTCCTTTCGTCAACAACATGACGCATGTATCTCAATTTCTCTTTCAACACATCTTGTATCTTTTTTTTATTGCTCTCAGTGCTTTCCAAAGACTTTCAGTTCCTCTCCACACATCGACTGATCCACATGTCCAATGAAAACATGAAGAGAGCAGTAATATGCTGGGATATTCTAGACAAGGTTAAGACAACAGAGCAGGGGCCTTGTCGGGGGCCTCGCTTCAGGCCTCATAGATCTCATGAAAGAAGGATGGATCAGTGAAAATATTTGGATTTTCTAGGCTAGCAAAGTGCGTAAAAGTCTGTGTTTGTTAGTTGTAAAACTAAATACACAAAAATCTAATAATTGAGTAAAAGTAGATAATAAAGTCATCATTTTGATTTTTATGTGAGTCGAAGTACTGGATGTTTAATGTATTTGAGTGTTAAAATGAAAACATTTATTATTGAAGATTTATTTATTTGGCAAGAAAACAATTACAAACTTAAATTACAATTTTGTGTATGCACTTAAATATTAAATATTAAAAGTGTATTATGTTACAAGAAGTTGGTCACACTTTATTTTAATCCTTATGTACTGTTGGGGATGTTTTCATCCACTCTGGGGTGATTTTGAGTCTTAATTTGCCCATAACTTTTTCTGTGTTTCAGCTAGCGGAATGATTTTTGGTGACGAATCTTATTTTGACACATATTTTGAGAAAATAAATTTCAACGATACACTCTGGGCAAATTTACTACCCTTTGTTATGTTAGGGATGAAAATGTCCACTAAATTAAACTGCTGTAAAAATGCATCAGATAAATATTTTTGCATAAATCTGTTAATCAACCTCAGTCCTGATGAAAACTACTAAATTGCTTGGAAAATTACAGGATTTTAACTCTTTAATTACCAAATTCATAAATGGTGTCACTGATTTGGTGAAAAACACACACAAAATGACGTATATTCAATATAAAAAGTAATAGTGGTATTTTTTTTACCTTTTATCACAGTCTTGGACATGTGAAACAACATTGTCTTTGATGCATTGTTTTTGATTAATTTTCTTTTTTTTTTTTCCTAATTTACTGTTGGTGGCTGTTTTTGCCCCATTGACCTCCATTATAACTACATTTTTATTACAAAACCAAGACTATGATAAAAGGTAAAAAAAAAAAAAATACTTTTTACATTGAAAATACATCATTTAGTGTGTTTTTTTTTACCAAATCAGTGACATCATTTGTGAATTTGACAATTAAAGAGTTAAAATCCTGTAATTTTCTAAACAGTTTAGTAGTTTTGATCAGGACTGAGGTTGATTAACAGATCTATGCCAAAAAAAAAATGAAAAAAAAAAAAATTCTGATGCACTTTTTGAACAGTTTAGTGGATGTTTTCATCCCTAACATAACAAAAGGGTAGTAAATTTGAACCGTGCACAAGGGTGCTCACTTTTTTCTCACTTTTAACAAAGCATTAACAAAGACTTTTAGCTCAAACTACTAATTAGCTGCTTATAAATGGGTTTAGGTGGGTATTTTAAGTACTAATAAACAACCAATATCTTAATAATGGGCTGGTAATAAACCAGTATAGTTAATTATTATGGTTAGGGTTTAAAAGTTAATTAAAAATACTTAAACTAAATGGTTACCAAATGTTTCATTACCAAAACATCATGCACAAATAACAATAATACATGATTATTCGTCAAATTTCAAGTGTGAACATTACAAAAATATACCAAACAGCATAGTATATAACAAAAAAAAATGCTGATAATATTTTTTTGTCTGGAGAAAGTCTTATTTGTTTTATTTCGGCAAGAATAAAAGCAGTTTTTAATTTTTTAAAAACCATTTCAAGGTCAAAATTATTAGCCCCTTTTAGCTATTTTTTTCCGATAGTCTACAGAACAAACCATTATTATACAATAACTTGCCTAATTACCCTAACCTGCCTAGTTAACCTAATTAACCTAGTTAAGCCTTTAAATGTTACTTTAAGCTGTATAGAAGTGTCTTGAAAATTTCTAGTAAAATATTATTTACTGTCATCATGGCAAAGATAAAATAAATCAGTTATTAGAAATGAGTTATTAAAACTATTATGTTTAGAAATTATTTAGAAACTATTATGTGTTAAAAAAAATCTTCTCTCTGTTAAACAGAAATTGGGGAAAAAATAAACAGGAGGGCTAATAATTCAGGGGTGCTAATAATTCTGACGTCAACTGTATGTTGCATAGTCAAAATATGTTGACATTTTTAGTAGATATACATTTTTAAATCTACTGTTTGTGTTGCTACATAGTTTGGTAAAATGCACGAGCATTAATATGTGTTTTTTTAATGAATGTGTTTAGTTTTTAAATAAAACCTACACCATTAATGCAGTAATACACAAAAATGGACATGTCCACATTCAAGCATTTTACACAGCTTAAACAGCTCAACCTTTAACACCAGATTTAGTTCACAAACAACTTACAGTCGTGACCTAAATATGATTTTTTATTCACAATAATAAATCCTGGCACTCATAAAAGAAATTTGACATCAGTAACTTGCTATCAGTCACAAGCACTGACTCTGAAATCTTATTTTCGACTTATTTGATTTTGAATCAGTTTGTGAATTGTTTACTAGAGTCTCCCTTTGACCATATCATTTGATTCAGTGATTAATTACAGATACTTTAAAAACATACTCCAGTTTAGTGAAATAAAATATACTTAGTTCCTGTCCACCACCGGCATTTGCGTATGTATGACTGGTCATTGTGCGGTCAGTATCCGTTCATCCAGGAATAAGGAGATATTAAAGTGCTGCTTTAGATTTCTTAGTGATCGGCTCTGAGTTTTGAGAGCGAGCCAGAATTAGCGGTGAGCTGTGATTAAACATTTACACAGGCTTTTCTCTCAGAGACATAAGCAGCAGACAGACTGTCCCGTTGTTAGAGGCATCAGATGCTCAGAAACCCGATAAGGTTTTATGTGCATATAAAGATAAGAGTTCATTCGCTCTACTGTATGAGCCTGACACAAACAAATTGATTGCTGTCTGTGACCTGTGACCTTTCAAGCCCGACCCCAAGCAGACAGACAGAGAGAAGGGCAGATGGGGGTTTGTTTGAGGGGAACAGGGGCAGCGGCGGTGTCCTATTCTCAGTCAATGTCATTGTGTTCTCCTTTTTCCTTTCTGTTTCCAGTAGAAATATCTCTAGTTTCAGCAGAAACTGTTGGTTTTCTATTGAAAGTGATACCGTAGTCCAATTGGGCTGCACATGAAACCGGAAAGCACATCCTTGGTGGTTGAATTACTCTATGAGAGACCCAGGTGTGTGTGAGTGTAAGGTCAATACCACTAAGCTTTGATATGCCCAAGGTGGACAGGATCCACAATGGAAATCAGGGGGCCTTTATGGGCTTTCCAACCACTGGCTTTGGCCATTCGTCAATTTACGTTTAATAAGCAGCTGTGATATGTTTGTTCTGGGTGCTTTAGCACAAAAAAAACACACATCTCATTCATCTAGTTTAGTTTAACAACACTCAAATTGATTCATTGGATTTACTCATTTTTTCAACATAAACTCATTCTGAAAACGTAGCCCTATATAAGTTTCTGGAGACCGCAAATTATGTAACCAGAGCTACGAATGGCTGCATTTCATCTTTAAAACGAACGCCACGGGGTGGTATGATGCTGTTCCTTTTCACGCTCACCAGCTGACCGCTTACCTCCGTATGGGCGGCTGTTACCAGTTTGTCGGGTAGCTCAACACGTATTTCGGCAGAGCGGAGTTGACCGCGACAACAAGGTTTGAGCTCGGTGAAGAACGGTTCCAGAAAGCAAGTACGACAAAAAACAAAAGCTAAAAAATAAAATAAACAATTAAATAACAGGGTGAGAATGTGGTCAAATCTGAAAGCGTGGTAAAAATCAGGGGGCTTTTCTTTTTCTGGATTGTGGGAAGGTAACTCCCGCGAATAACGAGGCACCAATGTATTGTATTATTTGTAAAAGTCAAGTTATTATCACGTTTTTAACCTGACACGGCGTCTTAAAAATGTGGCACTCATGTGCAAGGTGCTTCAAAAGACACGTTCCTGCATATCAAGTTTACATAGACAACTATGGAAAAGTAGCATGTTGGAATTGAGAAATGTGTTTTGTATGAATATTCAACACAATCTCACGGCAATTCGTAACTTTTTGATTTAGTGGCTAATTCGTATCAATTTGTATGATCTAATTCGTACAATATTGTACAATTTGCTAATCACCCAATGATGGTTTGGTTTAGGGGTGGGGTTGCCCCCTTTTTAAAATCGTACATTTTCGTACGACTGAACTTGTACGAATTCAAACGAATTAGCCACTAAACTGACAAAACATAAAATACTTACGTTTTCTCGTGAGATCAGGCTGGAATATACCTTTAGCAGAAGATTCCTGATTTTTTCATAGTTGTATGTTAGCCTGTTCTAAGCATTTATGCCAAAATTGAAGTGTACTTAAGTTTGTTTGTGGGCTTACACATTTAGCTATCCATGAGCTAAGTGTTTGCCTAAGAGCTGTAGTATATTTTAAGCATTTGCTTTTAAATAAGCATAACTTCGTACACTTCAAGTTCTGTTCAGCTGTATGAATACTCTACGCTACATATGTTTGGGTTGAAACTGATATAGTTTGAGTTCGTGCATTCAGCTGTATGACTATGGCACATCCTTTCATTAAATCTAAAGTATACTTTAGAATCATCTATGGGAACGTGTTTGAATTAAAATTGAAGCACACTTTGGGCTTCTGCATTGAGCTGTATGAATTCACGTTTGCATCTCTTTAAGCTATATATGCAAATGCACTTTGTTTGTGCCAGAACTTCAGTAAGCTTTTGAGCTAATGCATTCACCTATACAAATACACTACGTGTTTACATCAATGATCAATGATGTTCTACATTTGAGCTTAGTTCATTTATATGAATAAACCATGCACATGCATCAAAATGAACTATACTTATATTTACACCACGTATGGGATTTAAATTGCACAGAATTTGGATGCTGGGAACACAGCAAATGAGAATTTAAGTATATCTGTGCACATAAATTACATACAAAGTCAATGCAAACGCTGCACTTCCATTGACATCAACTAAAAAAAACCCTTGGCTCAGGAAAAAAAAAACACAACCATGCCACATATAAGTTTTAAATCAGCCACTCTTCATAAATGTAGCTTGATACATCTCCATGCACACTAAAGCAGAATACAGTGTAAAATTTAAAGCTTGCTTGAGTTGGTTAACCTTCAGGGTTCACATTTAATAGCAAGCTATAGTAGAAACTTGTGAAAACCAGTGGTTTTGTTATCGAGTAGATTGATGGATCACTGTTTATGTAGCCCTCACACACTCAAACACACACCGTTCCATCCATTTGAACGCCTAAACATTTGCTTTTGTTTCACTCTGCATTGTCGAATTAGAAAATCAACCATGAGGTTTCTATTACCCGTCTTTGACCATCTCTGCTGGGTTTAAAGTCCAGCCTGTCAGCTTTAATTTCAGGATATTTGCAGTCATAAACAACAAGCCATGTTGAAATTACAGTCCTTTGAGTAAATGTAATTGGACAGCTGGCCGTTCAGCTGTCTCCTGACCAGGTGTGTGTCATTACGGCATTAGCACATGCACAAAGGACAGCTCACAAAAGGTTTAAAGCAACTCAAGATGTGCCATTTAGCAAACGTCAAGTCAAGTGTTTGGGCTACCAATGACACCATCTTGCATTCGAAGCTATTATAAGCTCTTGTTATAATTGATTTTTTCCAAAATGTTGATGCAGCTTTACCCAAACAGGTAGTCTGTTTTGGGACAGGCTGTTCTAGTTATCCCGGTAGATAATAGTAAGACAAACACTGTCCTTTCTTTTCAGAGCTCTTCTTATCTACTTCAGGATAAAGCTGTTGACACCAAAGAAGGAACATTTCTCAATGTCCTATTGTTTTCTATTTTTATGTGTGCTGCTGACGACTTCATAAACAGGTAGCTGGAAAAGTTTGCTGAAGATACAATCCACTTGTTCAGTATATCCACTTCTGGCCTGAATTCTTAAGCAACACAACAGAATGGACCAGCTGAGCAAACGATTGAAAGTTAAGCAGTCCTTTAGCGTCCTCTGGTGGTTAATTGTGAGAGAACAATTCAATTCATGTTTATTTATTATTATATATCGCTTTTACAATGTAGATTGTGTCAAAGTAGCTTAACATAGAAGTTCTAGTACATTGAAACTGTGTCAGTCCAGTTTTCAGAGTTCAGTTTAGTTCAGTTCAGTGTGGTTTAAATTTCACTGCTGGAAGTCCAAACACTGAAGAGCAAATCCATCAATGCGCAGCTCCACAAGTCCCAGACCAAGCAAGCCTGTGGTGAGAAACAAACTTGACCAATGTCAGTATGTTGACTACATTGGTTAAAAAATGGATCACACTTTATTTTAATATACAATTCACAATATTAAAAAAAACATTAAGACTTTTAGCCGAACAAACTCCCAATTAGATACTTATTATTAATTGGGTTTAGGTATTGGGTAGGATTAGTGATGAAAAATAAGATCATAATGTTAATAAACAGTTCATATCTTAATAATAGGCAGGTAATAAACTAGTAGGTAAATTGTGTAAAGTGTAAAGTAGCAAGAAGGTCGCTGGTTCGAGCCTCGGCTGGGTCAGTTGGCGTTTCTATGTGAAGTTTGCATGTTCTCCATGCGTTTGCGTGGGTTTCCTCCGGGTGCTCCGGTTTCCCCCACAGTCCAAAGACATGCGGCACAGGTAAATTGGGTAAGCTAAAGTTATTGATAGTGTATGTGTGTGTGTGAATAAGTGTGTATGGGTTTCCCAGTGATGGGTTGCAGCTGGAAGGGCATCCGCTGCGTGAAACAAATGCTGGATAAGTTGGCGGTTAATTCCGCTGTGGCGACCCCAGATTAATAAAGGGACTAAGCCGAGAAGAAAATGAATGAATTACTGTATATAAGTTACTGATCTAAAGAAATGAGTGCTCCCTGTACCATCTGTAGTTGTATACACTGTAAAAAGCGATTAGTTGAAACACATTGACTTCAAATTATTAAGTAAATGAGCTAAGTGCATAATTTTAACATTAAAGTTAATTTAACAATTCTTAACAGAAATACTTTCAATTGTAAAAGTAAAATCAACATGTAATTTTTAAGGCAATGGGTTTACTCACTTTACAGTGTAATGTATCACAGACATCTTTCCAAAAACGTGTTTTGAATTGAGCTCAGCCATGGATTCATAAGTCACAAGCTGATCTTCATTCTGTCAGATTGCTGACCACGCAAGTCATTTAGTGCCACTTGAAGCATTAGGGTTTAATGAATGTGTATTATTTATGCATCATGATGTTATGAGGTTTTCATGTATTTGTGGTGGGCCGGAGATTGATTTTACATTAAGAAGCCCAGCGACAGGCTTGACTGCAAACTTTTAACTCACTAAAGAAAATGGCAAGACGTACAGTAGGATGGATTTAAAAACAGACATTTAGCCAGAGACATATTTAAAAGGCAAAGTAAAATTTTTAGGGGGGCCACAAGAGGGTGCTAAGGTGACCCTTGGAGGAAAAAACACAGAATCTGTAAAGTGCAGAAACAATATTGATATATAAAATGTCAAAACCATTTTTAAAAACTAATGTTTTTTTAATGATTTGCAGAAGAGGCCCACTGAAATGCCATTCAATGCTACAACAGTTTGTCATATATAGAGCAAGAGTTACTTGCTGATACTAAAAGGCTTAATTCAAGGATCCAAGTTCAACCCCAAAGTACTTAATTAATTGTTTTTTATATTTTACTTGGCCACTGGCCTTTAAAAAATAGTTTTTAGTTGTCACTAATGACTTGCAATATAACAGATTCATATGTTGTTATTTTATAATATATAAAATAATATACAATATAAAATATTGTATGATAATTTATTCATTTATATAAGTACAGATTAGGCATGGGACGATACCGGTTTCAAGGTTTACTGCAGTTTGGAAAGGTCAAGTTTTTAAAACTGTCAGAATGTTCTTTTATACCGTTTCTACGATATATGTACAGTTTTTTTTACCCGTTTTTTGCTACTATTTTATTTAGTTTTTTAGGACAACAGTATCTCCAGCAGAGCAAGACCCTCCACATCAAAAGCTATTGTTCCAAAATATTTTAAATGTTTCTTAAAAATAAAATATATTGTGTTCAAAAGGGATTTGAAAAAGGGATTTTTTTGTTTGTTTTTTACCCAGACATTTAAAAAGAACATATTTTAGAGCTGTAATCATAATACCGTGAAACCACGATCTTTTTATCCAAGGTTATCATACCGGCACAATCTTATACCGGCCCATGCCTAGTACAGATTTTATAGTGGAATAGGAGATTCAGTCCATATTTTGTCATTTATTATTTTATTTTATTAATATTAAGGTGGACACTTTAATATATCCTCTATATGTAAATACAGTGACATTTTTTTCTCTCGAAGTAACGTGTTTAATAACTTCAACTTAGGATTTGCAATTACTGAAAAAAAGGTTATCGTTTTGTGCCAATAGCCTAGTGGTACTGTGCACCAACATATAGCACAGACGTGCTGATGGTGACTAGAGTTCGATTCCCGGCTCGAGGTCCTTTGCCGATCCTTCCCCTCTCTCTGCACTCAATGCTTTCCTGTCTGAAATTTCTACTGTCCTATCATAATAAAGGTGAAAAAACCATTAAAAATAATTATTAATTTTTTTTTCTAAAATAAAATAAAATCAGACAATTCTGAAAGCAGTTGAATAAAAATAAACTGGTGCTGTGCTGTGCTGGCCTGTAAAAACAATTTGTGTAAATCTGTCAGATGTTCTGGCAGAGTTAATGGAAGGCCTGACGTACAGTGTATGACAAAGTTGCAAACGCATCGTGAAACTATCCAAAACTCTGCATTTTCCTGCCAGCTCACGCTCTCCTCTCCTGCTGTTTGGTGGTGACAGCAAACATCTTATTTTAATCATCTTTTTTTGTTTTCCCACACTCTGGATAAAGCTGCATCTGCTAAAGCTCTGCTGGGATACACAGTAGGAGTCAGAATTAGACATCGGCTTGCTCAAATGCCTCAGAAAAGCGAAGGAATCTCTGGAGACAAAGGTTTTGAATAATTTATTTGTTTGGTTTGACATCTGTTACAATAAAATACCAAATAGAGGTTGAACAAAACGTTTCTTTTCTACAGAATTTTCAGTCTAGAATATTTTGTTATGCCTCACCTCACACAGCTCTACGCACCTCACACAATCCTATTGAAAGGTCAAAGGTCGCATAGTCTCAGGAAAGCACTTGTCATTGTAGTGCCAGTGTACCGGTGTCTGTGAAATGAAGGCAAATAGTATCAATCCTGACCTTTGGCCTTTCAGTTCAGTATGTCTATCTCCATTCCTCTGAATTGATCCGCTAGATTGTTTTTGGATCTAGTGTGTGAGTGAGAAAATTCCCGTAATGATAAGCATCTTTGAAGAGAGCTATAATACTCCCGAGTCATTTTCCTGAGTGTGTATGTGGAATTTGCATTAAGGAGACGGGAGAGTCTTTAAATGGGTCCATTAGTCCGTATGCGCATCTATTTGTTTGTGTTGAGTCAGTCATGCTGTGAAGACGGTAAAGCAGAAAGCCAGCATGTCTGCAGAGCACAAAAACTTATACATATGAGGGACGGATGCCACATACTCACCTTGAACACACTCCAGGTAAGCCGTGCCTGCTGGGCCGACCTCATTAAAAAATCTTCAGGATCTGGATTTATGCTCAAATGATCAGTTACAGCTTGTAAATGGAAGCTTTCTGGAAACTTTAATGTGGTTGCCTGCCATTTTAAAAATCGTAGGTGTTTACATTTTTTATTTTAGTCTCCTGGAGCTTGGTTGATGGCCACAGATTTTTTTTTATAACAGCAGATGGTTTTATTCGAACTTTTCATTGTTAGTTACACGATTGCTTTCTTCTCCTTAGCCCTTTTAACCAAAAATGAAGCCCCTCGTGCTGCTGTGCTGGATTTTTGTTGTGACCTTACACGCTTCTGTGCTTCAGCCAAGTAAGTACTCTTGAAGTGAAGTAATTTAAATAAGTTTTCATCTGTGTTTTAATGTTAAATATTCAGAATGTTTCAAAGATGCATGTCGAAATACAAAAAATAGCAGGATTCTTAAGAAATATGACTGTAATTCGCTTATATCATATTTCTAAGGAATTACAATATATTTGTCAAATGTCCTATAATAACTGAACCATTATTTATTTTTTTAAACATATTGTGTTTGTAAAAGTCATAAAGATGAATTACCTTTTATTCTGTAGGGGTAACTGTGGCAGTTTTGCAGAATGCATCTGCAGAAGGTGACCTTTGGGGAAAGCAGAGACTTACTCTGTACATTGAAGCTCTAAACACTGAAGAGGAGAAAAGAAGTGAGGAAGAGGTCAAAATTCATGGTGCAGAAGAAGAAACTGACAATAGTAATGAAGAACATGGTGCGAGAGAAACAGAAAGTAATGAGCAAACAATGGTGCTCATTGAGGATGCAAAGGAAACAGAGAAGCAGCAAGGACAGAGTCTGGTTGAACCTGACACATTGGATGTCACTGGGCCAACTCTGAAGGAATATAACACTTCTAGCATATCTATCACATCCCATCCAGTTCCGCTCACAGAATCAGCTACTCCACCTCCATCATTCTCCTCCACACCACAGAGACCAGCATCAACTCCAGAGACCTTCTATGTCATTACCAATACAAACCTTTCATCTGAAACCACAGTTGAAAACCCAAAATTTCACACTCCAGATGCAATGGGAGCCACATTACTAAATGAAAGCAGCACAAATGATGATCTTAAAGTGGAACTCCTTGTGATGAATGTCTCCGAGTTCCACTTAAAGGAGGAAGTGAGTGTAGAAGTCACAGCCTTGGCAGCGAGAGCGGAACCCACTGCAATTGCCCTTCCCAGTACCTTTGCGGACAAAGCAAAAAACAAAGTGGCCAAACATAAAGACAATAAAACACTGAAAGGGAAGAAAAAAAAGGCTGTAAAGGGGAAGCCGAGGAAGACAACTAAAGTTCCGAAAAAAGCAAAGAAAGTTAAAAAGTTAAATCATAAGCAGAAACTCAAGCCAACAACTCCTTCGCATTTTCCTTATTTTGAAGATAACTACTGCCCACCAGAGTGTTCCTGCTATGGGAGGTATGTGACAACTACATCTTAACCCAGGGGTGTCCTTTAGGGTCATTGTGTTTTATAGTTTATCTCCAACACTAATTAGACATGCTAAAATTTCAAGATTATCAAGATCTTCAGACTCAATTGAAACGTACAGGCAGGTGTAATGGAGCTGTTTTGACCTCCAACCTCTTGTTAAACTTACTTGCCTGTTGTTGTTTTTAGTACTCCTGAAGACATTTAAATAATAGTTTACCCAAAAATGAAAATTTCCTCACCATTTACTCACACTGAAGTGGTCCTAAACTTGAATTTCTTTCTTCTGTTGAACACAAAACAAAATACACTGTAGAATGTTGGGAAAAACAGCCATTGAAATCCATAGTATGTTTTGTTCCTACTATTGATGTAAGTAGCTTTTTGTCCAACTTTCTTCGATATATGTTTTTCAGAAACTCAAACTTGTTAGGTACAGATGGACAATGAGCAAATAATGGCAATTTTTCATTTTTGGGTGAATGGTCCCATGATGAGATTAGCTTTATTATGTGTATTGGATTATGTTTGCAGCTAAAATGAAGCTAGACTTCCAGCCCTTGTCTTAACCAAACATTAAATAACTGACCTTAACGTTTTACACTGTTATTTGACCTTCAAATCAATCTCTTGTTTTACAGGGTTGTGCAGTGTTCCGACAAACACCTGGTCAAAATACCTTATGGAATTCCGTACAACTCCCGGTACATTCTCTTAATGAACAACAAAATTGATAGCATTCAGTTAAACTTGCTTTCCCAGTATGACTCCATGGAGTTCCTGGTGTTAAGGAACAACCGTTTAACAGATTCCTCACTCAAGAGAGCCTTCGAAGGGATTCAGCATCTCAAGAGACTGTATGTGGAGCGGAACCTTCTCCGAAGCTTCCCCACAGACCTGCCTGCTACTCTTGAGGAGCTACGTCTGGACCGGAACCAAATAAGTGTGATGTCCAATGCAGCTTTTGAACGCTGTCCAAGTTTGCAAATCCTTAGCCTGAGCAACAACACCCTGCCGACAATCCCTCCAGGAGTACTTCTTTCTTTGGTCAACCTTCAGACCCTCACTCTGTCCTACAACCAGCTCGCCTCTGTTCCAATGCAGCTGCCCCTCAGTCTTCGAGAACTGTATCTCAGAGGCAATCGCATTCAACGTTTACAAGGTGACATGTTCTGGGGAGAGTCGGAGCTGCAGATTCTGGATTTAAGTTTGAACAGATTGACCGATAAAGGGCTTGGAAAGGCAGCACTATTGAACGCCACTGGCCTTGAGAGTTTGAATCTAGAGGGCAACTTACTGAAGGAAGTTCCTCGCCATCTACCATACACCATAAAGACCCTCAACTTGGAAGGAAACTTTATCTCAAGTATTACCAAGGATGCCTTTGTTTCAATGCCTCAACTGGAGCACCTAGGTTTAGCAAGAAACAAAATCACCAAAGTGGCTCTTGGTGCTTTCAGAGTTCTCCCACTTCTGCATCAGCTAGATATGAGTTACAATGCCTTACAACAGGTACCACGGCAGCTCCCATTGTGGCTGCACTCTGCAACATTTATGCACAACAAGATCCGCTCGATTCCACGTGATTCATTCTGTTGGGGTCGAGACAATGTGTCCCCACTGAGCCGCTTGGTGAAGGTGCAACTGGAATATAACATGATAGATCTGGGTCATCTGGACACGCTGGCCTTCAGATGCCTTAGAGGCTTTCAAGTGGTGGAGCTTTACTGAATTAACAAATTGAGAAGCCCTGGACAAAAGGGGCAAGCTATGGATAGAGGTGACTTTTGCCAATGGCATCTGGGGTGATAATGAGTTAGGCAAACTTACTTTCAATAGAATGAAGAGTCAGAAATTGCAGTTAGTGATAAACTATATAAACGGCAGAAATGCCACAAACTATATGCAGGCTCAGCTCTGTAGAAGATAGTTTTGATGGCCATGAGGGGTAGTGCATTACTTGACACATATTGAGTACTTTTCTGATGCTGCTTCTCTGATTTGATCAAGTGTATCTGCCTGCGGACTGCAAGACAGAGGCGTAAGATGAAGGGGTGTAACTTGTAACAGTTATCGAGATCCCATTGAACCATGCGAGATGTTACAATGAAATGTAGTTGGCAAGATGGCTTACCAGAGAACATTTTCAGAGTTTTCTCCAGATTTATCCTCAACCAATTCAGTTGATATATTATTATATTTAAAGCCACGATTCATCAGCGGATCGCTCGTATGTCAGCTTACAGACAAACCAGCTGATCGACGTGACTTTGAAACGCTCCAGTGTCCCTGTATTTGTGTTTACACTCAGTAAACAGCGCTGAGTTCAATGAACCGATGACCTTCACAGCCAATCACAGTCATTTCTGCTGAACAGGTGTACACATTGGCACAATAGTTTAAGAGCATGCTCCAAGGCGCTTAAAGGTTTGCGGGAAATGGATGTTTTTTAAATTCAGTACCAATTGGTATTGAATTCCAGTATCGTGACAACTCTAGGTAGGTATAGACGTTAATAACTGTGATGGTTTGGTTTAGGTTGTAGACGTTAATAACTGATATACAGCGCCATCTTGCCGACAACATAGTTTTGACATGTCTCCATAA
Source organism: Danio aesculapii (assembly GCF_903798145.1). NCBI lineage: Eukaryota > Metazoa > Chordata > Actinopteri > Cypriniformes > Danionidae > Danio > Danio aesculapii. The sequence continues at coordinate 42,878,748 of NC_079438.1, forward strand.
CTTTGTTACACCTCTAACGTACTACAAGGCCCCTTCATGTTACGCCCCTGTCTTGCAGTCCGCAGACAGATCCTACTCGGTTTGATCAAATATAGCCAAAAACAGAATTTAAGTGTATGTGGCCTGGGTTATTGGTTGTGATGATGTTAACTGCTGTTACATCTCTGAAATTTGACTAGATGTTGAATAAGACTGAGATCAGAGTTGTTTTGTTTGGATATATCCCAGTCCCACTTGTTTTTGAGATTGTATTATAATTCGATGTGACACAACATGTCTTACATTTGAAAATAAATCACTCACTTTTGTAACTTGGCAGTCGTCTTATCTCTGTCTTCTCCAGCTAATGTTGAGTGGTTCTTCACTCCAAATATGTACTGTTAAAAATTCAACATGGGACATTCTTCACATCGAGCTGATACATAATTGTCACTATGTTTCTCATTATCTGTAGTGTTTTTCTAAAAATTGCTTGTTTTATTTTTCTTGGTAAGTGCTTGGCGGGGTTTGCTGATTGGCTGCGGTTGTTTGTGCCAGATTTAAAGTGAATAAAAGCGCATTATTCAGAATTTGGCCGAGGAGCTCTTGGCTGTTTCTTTCTCTTACACCAGGGACTTAGCCAGTCCATCTATGCCATTGGCTGCAGTTCCAGTGTGTGTGTTTAAGAAAGAAATCTCCTGCAAATAAACATGTTTGGTTTAACATATTTGAGTACCTCAAGGTTATGCTTTTAGGATGAGTCCAAAATACAACCTTGACAGACACTTGCACATGGTTGTATTCACCAATAGATGGCAGAAGAGTATATTTTAACAAACCTTTGCACACGATTCAATATTTCTCTCTGGTCAAGAATTACAAAGTTAATATGCTCCATTTAAAAAGTTGCACATCATTGATCATTCAGCTCTCTTTATTCACATTATTGTGGGTTTTTAATGGCCGTTCTTAATAAAATATGTCTCAAATGTATATTTTTGTTTCAAAGCATATGCATATTATGTTCCTGCTCTAGCATATGAACAAAGTTGACAGGGTCTTGCCAATCTCTTGCGGTCTTTAGTTTCAATTCAGTGAGACTATTTAAGCAAACCGTATGAGTGTGTGTAAGAGTTAGGGAATACAAGGAAGGAGAGGTGAAGAGGGGGGAAGGGGGTGACAAAGTGAGAGAGAAATGAGATGGAAAGAAAGCAAATCGCAGCTTCATGTGTAGGGTTGGTGAATTCCATCTGTCTAATAATGCAGGAAAGCTACGTGGCACTGGGAGACAGCTGGAGAGAGAGAGAGTGAAAGAGTGAGAGAGAGAGAGTCTGAGGAAAAGAAGAGAGGAAGACTGAGGGGGAAAAAAGAGAGGATTTAAGTAAGGTGAAGGAGATTCTTCCAGAACATCCCTACAGTCCAGCAGGACCCTGACCCCTGATATTTATCTTTTTTAAAACTCCTTTTATTATTACTTGATGAGTTTATTTGACTTTAACCCATTCAGATTTGTTTGGCAAAAGCGAGAGAGGGTGGATAGTATAGCATAGAAAGCATGAATAAATAGTATAGTGTTAAAGATGATCCTTATAATTATTTGATCAGAATCTTCTATAACAAAGGGACAAACTGTACACTATAAAAATGGAAATGAATAAGAAAAGGTTTTGGGAGAATATGTTAGAAGAAAATACTATTTCAGTCATATAACTTAAAAATGTTGGGTTGGGTTGCCTGGGGTTGGGTGTTTCTTTGTAATTAATTGTGAAATTTGCAAGCAGTTTTTTTCATGTTTTGATATATTTTATGTCTTAACAAATCTGTTATGACATAATTACATTTTACTGTCCAGTTAAAAATGTAATTAAATTAAAAAAATCCTCAAGTGTTATACTATAACTAACTGATAATTATATGACAGTATTTTTATTGACTCCACGGATGGGGGTGTGGGGGTGATCACCAGAATAGGAAGTCCCAGAGTAAAGTGAGAAAATATGATACAGCTGTGTTTTGTAATTAAAAGATTTAACTTGGGCCATCACCATACTGGTAGATCTGTTTGGGATAGCAGCGTGATTACAATAAGTGGGATCTGAGACGTGACTCGCCACAGATAATCTGTTGCGAGGGGGTTAAAGTCCCTGGCGTCTGGCTGAGATAAAAACCTTTTATTACGTTTGACTAGCTAAAGTAATCTACTCCCGGGAGGGGGTAGAAATCAGGGGCCGTGCGATTTACTTACAGAAGGAAGTTGAAATTGGGGGGCATGTAATTAGAGCTTCAAAGCTTAACTTTTCGAATCTAGGTGAAAAATGAATCTGTTGGAGACGTCCAAGATTAATAGGTACCAAAAAAGTCTACAGAGGGGAAGAGGGGGTGATCACCAGAGTGGGGAAGTCCCAGAGTAAAATGAGAAATTATGATACACCAGTGTTTTAGAATATGGAAAAACTGTTTAATATTATTAGTTTTTATTTTATTTATACTTGTCTCTTTTATTCCTGTTTATGTAAAGCACTTTGAATTACCACTGTGTATGAAATGTGCTATATAAATAAACTTGCCTTGCCTTTTTAACTGACAAGTGTTAAAAATATGGTGATGCAAGACAAATTTTCCTCAGTTTAGCAGATCAAGGTTGCACAATTTACCACTTCCTATTATATCACACTTGTTCCCTTAAAAATCTATAACAGGGTCCCAATTAAACCACAATTAAACCCACCTGAACTAGCTAATCAAGCTCTTTCTTGGTGTACAAAAAAACGTCTAGAGAGGTGTGTTGAAGGAAGTTAAAGCTTTACAATGCGGGACACCGGCCCTCTAGGACCGAGATTGGACACCTCTAATCTATAACTTTAGAAAAAATTAATAACACTTTATTTTAAGTAACAATTTGAACTAATATCTAGTGTTTATTACCTGCCTATTATTAGGACATTGGCTGTTTATTAGTGCTTATAAAGTACATATGAAGAGTTTAGATGCAAAAACCTCTAGTGCCATCTGAAATTTTCTTCTAATATTAGCAGTTTTCTCAGGCTCCTTTGTCTTGATTCAGTAATTTCACTTTTATGGCAAAGAATAGGTTATTTTCATCGCTTTTAACATGAAATAACTAAACATAAACATAGGAGGCTGAGAAAAATGCTCATTGTAGAAGAGAATTCTAGATGGCACTTCATATTCTGCATGATCTTATTCTACATCCATATCCAATATGTAAACCTAACAATTACCTTAATAGCTATTAATAAGCAGCAAATTAAGAGTTTATTGAGGCAAAACTCATAGTTACAGTTTTTCTCAGTTGCTAGAACACTAAAACCCATTGGCTGAACTAAGTTCTCTGTTGCCTGACCTCATTTAGCTTATTGTGCATTCTGTTGTCAATACTTTAAACCATTTCACATGGTAAAACACATTGTCCAGATCTTACTTAGACTTTTTAGCAAAAATCTGAACACATTCTCATTCTCAAAACAAATTCTGCACTCTAGTGCACAAGCCATCCATTCTGGTAAACACAAGTATAGCAACAATCAAATACAAATAGAGAAAAGATGTCATTGATTAAACACAACCACTCAAAATTGATGTCACGTAAGAAAATGGAGCAGAAATAGTGTTTTAGCTATCGAGAAAAACTGTAATAGTAAGAACTCTACCCAATGACCCAAACTTTATTTACCGTTTGCTTTCTGTTTCTCCAGGTTACCTTTTGGATGGTTAAAGTATATTACTGAATCTAATAACCCACAATGCATGAACTATAGTTTAGATGTGTGCAATTGATCAGTCCTAAGCTAAAGCCTTAAAAACCAACATATTGCAGACATCTTTTCAAAATGTCAACCCATGAACCGAACCCAGGGTAGGTCACAGACATTACATTGCCTGAGGTTAAATAATTGTTTAATATTGATGAAAGAAGTAAACTTAGTGTACAAAATCTGTGAGCCTGTGGGCATGCACTTTTAATGCTAATGCTAACATCTGTGATTCTATTCAGTCTAGCCTGTGGCGTTTAATGAACAGAAGGCCTGAACTTATTTACCAGTCAAGAATGTCTGCAAACACAAAGCCAGGAAATGAAACCCCACCCTGGAAAAAGGAAGAGGAATAAATGGATAGAGACAAAGCATCTGTCCAGGTCAATGAACAGAAAACCAGGTCAACACTGGTCTACGGGACCTGGAAGTCAATTCAATCGTGAGTCTGGGATACCTGAATGAATGAAATTGCTTAGTTTGAAGTTGCATCTAATTTATTTTCTGCTAAAGATTTCAGCACTAATTTGGTATTGCGGTGACCTGCTCATGGGTTTGTCATCCTTTTTATTTGGTGAGACAATAAGGGCAGAACAATTGTTGTTTTTTTTTTAATTAGATTTTGACTTAGTTGGCTTTCATAACATTTTATCCACAATAGTGCAAAGAAAACATTCAAAATAGACATTTACAGTTGAAGTCAGAATTATTAAACCCCCTGAATTAATAGCTCCCTCTGTTTATTTTCCCTGTATGCAAGATTATAAATATACCTAAATATACATATAATGCCACATGCATATTTAAGCAAATTTCACAAAACAGTTGCCTTAATGCAACTAATCAACCAATTAATCATTAATAAACTGCTGGGAAAAGTAGAGGCATTAATTATAATAATTATTATTATATAGCTATTGTGCCTTATTTAAACTAATCATTATTATACAGCTAATGTGCCTTATTTAATAACATTATTATTATTATTATTATTATTATTATTATTATTATTATTATTATTATTATTATTATTAATATTATTATTATTATTATTATTATTTATATAGCTATTGTGCCTTATTTAAACTAATTATTATTATTATTTTTATTATTATTATTATTATTGTTATTATTATTGTATAGCTATTGTGCCTTATTTAAACTAATTATTATTATTATTATTATTATTATTATTATTATTATTATTATTATTATTATTATTATTATTGTTGTTGTTATTATTATTGTATAGCTATTGTGCCTTATTTAAACTAATTATTATTATTATTATTATTATTATTATTATTATTATTATTATTATTATTATTATTATTATTATTAAATAGCTATTGTGCCTTATTTAAACTAATTATTATTATATAGCTATTTTGCCTTATGTAAAGTACTGTAGCTTGGATAAAAAGCAAATCTAATATTAATACATGTGACTATGTTTTGATTTATATAAACAGTGTAATCTTTATACAACAGATCTAGATAAAACTCTTTACTGTTAATTCATATTTATTAATATTAATATAATACACATATAAATTCATATTTTAACAGCTAAAGACAACTGTACCCTGATATCAAATGACTAAAACTGATCATTACTTTTTTTCAGAGCTACCTGAGCTCTCCACATTCAAGAGTCTCTGCTGTTACTGCAGCTGAAGTGAGGTGGCGCTTGAGTCAATGCAGACGAGAAGCAGAAACACGGGCAGAAAAGCAGGAGGTGGAGCGAAAGAGAGAGTAATCGAGTCAAAGACAGAACCATGGGAGCCAGACGGACCTCTACACACTCACACCCACACTAATATATGGACACATGTATGCATTTACACTTACAGTCCTCAATCCCTCACACCATCACTCTTTCACCCTCTTCCCTCAGTTTCATTTAACCCTTATTGGGACAAACCAGCCAATGCAAAGCCCTTCATTTACACACATGCAGACTCCACAAGAGGGCTGCTGTGTTTGTGTTTTTCACTTCGGCTGATTCACTTCATTACCATATGCATGCAAATATATACATATGCATATAAAACATTGGGTTTTTTTCTGTCCTGGAAAGATAGTGGTAAAGCCACTCCTTTCATTTGCACAGAGTCTATGTATGTGTATATAAAACATGATGCTATTGATTATTGCAGATTAATTAAAGACCATGTTACATTGTTTTGTTGTGAATCTGTGATTATACCTAATATATCCCCCTTGTCTATTTTCAGATTTAGGAAAAGCATACAAGAAACTTTTTCTCCATGAAGTTAACAAGGTTATGGCCCATAACTGTAGACCTTTCAGGGTCGTAGGACTGCCGGTGGTAAATCTGAAAGGTCAAAGGTCAGTATACTTATTTTACACCCTGTCTGGTTTTATCCCTAAATGTGATCTGCAAGGAGGGATTATGAGACCCCCTGAGCAATCAGGTGTCCTTTTTAGGGTCTTTATAGGAATTCCATGTTTCTACAAGGCTTTATTAGGTTGTTTTCGAAAGGATTGTGAAAAAGAAAACCGAAGTAATTTTTGGTATCGAATTTGGGATCAAATCACTTCTTTTTTGTGTGTTTTTTTAAGATTCTCATTTGCTGTCAAAAGAACTCATACAGAGACTTGAAAATTGTTGGTAGGAATTGGTAAGAATTGTTTATTATTAATCAAGCTTTAGCCTTATTTACATCCAGGGCCCTTTCATACACCCGCAAGGTGCGACGCAATTGTTGTTTGCTAGTTTCAGCTTGGCGCAAGTGTCGTTAGCAAATGCATTTACGCATCCATAGGCGTTCTGATCTAAAAAAGGAGGCATGTTGAGGCGCATTGCTGGTGCGTTGCTATTTTGAGAAACTTTAACAGACTGTTCTATAGACCAGAACAAAGCTCGTCTAAAGTCCAGCACAGAGCACGTTAGTTATGTGCCTTGTTTACACATTGCTTAATGCAAACAGGATGTACAGCAATACGCAAATATCCTTACATATGAAAAATTAATATATTAAGTATATAATAAGGATATATATAGGATATAAATATAAAGGATTAAAATATTGCAAAACATTATTTTCTAGCCTACATAAATAAAAAAGCATACTTCCATGCCTTCATCTTGGGGGGGCTTTTTCAGTTTATTCATGACAATTTGCTTTTGCATAATGTTATCATTATTAGCAGTATTGTTTATTATATGCATATTTATATTTGTTTTATTAAAAACAAGCTTAGATTTGCCCACCTGTCAGGTTTTTAGACCATATGGGGCACAGCATGTGTAGGATATAACTCAGTTTTTTAAGCACACTTCGTTATTATTGTTCATTTATTCGTTTGCTGGAAATTAGAACTGAATTTAGAAATAGTTTTGAAACAAATCTTTGCACTTAAAAAGCGAAATTAATTATTTATAGGCTAATGGATGTCTGTGCGTACAAGGTTTCCCTATCCACGAGAGTGAAAGCGAAAGTAAACAATGATGAGGCTCATCTCTCATTCTCACGCTGTAGATGCTCTGTTTAACTGTTTTCTCTCTAGTGAAGGGGTCAGTTTTTCCACTTACAAAGTCCGTCATGTCAATAGCAAATGCGCTATGGCACAACGCAACTGACTCTTAAAGGGAATGGGAGATGAGACTCTGATTGGTTTATTCTAAAAACACACCTATAACTCATTAAGAAAATAAGCTCAACCCTTTTAGACCATGCGCCACGGCGCAAAGTGGATATATTGGCAAAATTGGATTCTGACACGCCCTTAATGCGTTTGCGCCCTTCGCTTTGCACTTTGTGCATGGATCATCAAAATAGAGCCCCCAGTGTTAGGATTTGTTTTCGTCAATCTGATTACCAGTGGATGACGTTATATACAGATGTATATGGTCTAAAATTTCAACCGATTACAGAGGAAACACACACTTGATTGGTTTTCATCAATGTAAATGCTCATATGGTTGAATATGTTCAAACAGCAATAAAAAATAAATAAAAATGACTATGAACAAACATGTTATGGGACATTTTGTTAGAAAGTGTACTAAAACAAGGTACTATTTCATTGTGTTGTACTAAAAAACACAAATAAAATCAGATTCGTAGTTGCCAACTATTTATGTTCATTCACTTGCTGTTCCTCTTGCTTATAATCCACCCGCTTCAAATGTTATCACTCAATGGATATCAGCTGATAGATATGGGCCAGATAGGCTCAGAAGGCTGTAGGCTCAGAAAGCTGTAATCATCCATGCACCAGTAGTCACAGAAGGCCCCTTCTGGCCAATATCTATTGGCTGATAACCACTGATAACGCCTGTTCAATCCAGTTATAGCATTTGAATCGGCTGTATAATCTATGTAACTTGGTTTCATTCATCCAAGAGTATGCAAAATCTGAGAAAAAGTGGTCAAATGTTAATACCAGGAAGAAACAGTAATGAATCTTGACTGACCACCTGTGGTAAGACACTGAAATCATGTTGGAAACAGGGCCAAAAGTGAAAAAATACTGTGCATATAGAAGTAGGAATGCAACAAGGCGCTTCTGAATCCAATTATCACAACATATTCTGTCGCAAAAAGCTCATACAAACACTCCATAAGGAGTAAAGTATTTGAAAGTGGACAAAAGAGATGTAAACAGGAATGCACCCTGTCTACTTATGATCTGATTGAACATAATGCATTGTAATGTATATCTTTACCTCTATTTTGCCTTAAAAGTCAAGTAAAAAAGCCCTGAAACCAGTTTTGTGTGGTATATTTATACGCAAACTCTGCCTGCAAAGTCATGGTGCATCTAAATCCTGGAATTAATAATTGAATTCATTGTTTCAATAATGAATCTTAGTTTTTTTAGTGTGAATTTCACAGCCTTGCATACCAATGGTTGAGCCAGTGAATAACGGCTTAAAACATCATAGCGGGAGCTTAGCAATGTGCTAACAACCGCTCTGCAGGTTTTAGCGACCAATTAGCATAACCTTTACATTGTGGTGGAGTTTTCCAGAGGCAAGCACTACTCAGATTTTCTTCAGGAAATGTAAAAATCGACTTTTCCCTTCCCTCTCCCCCTTTTTTTTCATTTCATCCCTGACTGGACAAAAAATTTGTTGTAGAACACAGTGTTTCCTCTTCGAGCAGACATTACCTAAGCACTCCAAAGCTGACACGCGTCCTCCCATTTTTGGTCATTTTTTGCTTTTAATCTGTCTTGCGTTCACGTCAATGAGAACTGGGACAGTTGCTTCATTAGACGCGGTGGAAATGCTTATGAAAACACTTTTGCCGTTTGCCACTAGGAATAGATCTTTCATGACGCAGCTCTTTCTAGGCCTGCAGACGCTCAGTAATGTGATCTCCAGCTGTGGCAGACCTGTTTGTTAACTTCATTGTGTTGCTTTCCTTCGCGGAGGTTTACCACACAGCACATATAGCGATTTATATCTCTCCTCATAACTTTCGATTTGTGACGAAACCAAGAAATCAGGAAGCTTATAAGCAAGCGGCGATGAGTTTGCAGCATTTTTTAAATGGTGTATTACGGCCCCTAATGAACTTTCAATTGCTGCCCGAGTGTCTGTTTGGGCAAGTACGAGGCCTTCAGAAGAAAGCAGGATGTGTTTCAGAGGATAATTATTGTTTTAATGTGTTTCCTGCATCACATCGAGGCTGCCTGAAGGGTCTTCTGTAATTGTGTGTGCATGTGTGTGTGTGTAGACTCATGTTATGCTTTGATAAACCATCTGGCATTTAAAGGTGATTTTTAGCAGACTCATCGTTTTTCATTCAGCTCTCAAATCTCCCTGCGTGATCCATCTTGAGTCTTTGACTCTTCTCTTTTTCTGAGTGCTCCTTTGTTTTATTAACGGTTTAGCAGTAGAGTCTACACTGTTTTCTAAACACTGTAAAAATACTGAGTTGCACACAATTCCTTCATGTTTTTTAACAAATTGAAGTGAATTCAACATTAAACAATTACATTGTCCCAAAAACCTTAAGAATTGTGTAGTTTCAACTTGTTTTGTAAAGAAGTGTAAACAGTAAAAAACAGTGAGTGAAGGACAATATACAGTATTGTTAAATAGCAATTTTTATGCATAATAAATATTAAAAATATGTAGTTATATATACATATATGAGCAATATCATACAAGTAGCGTATATCGGCACTGGTGGGAGGCGTGCGTTGACACGAGACTGCAGTCCGAGTGCTTTAGTGTCCCACCAGTGACGATATACAGACACATTGGGCTGCTACGAGTGTGATATTGCGTTTATACAAAAGTTCGACGGCATAATCGTATAAAAAAATATATAAAAAAGTAAGTCAAACACGGAGAGTCTAAAAACTCTTTTGTATGAGGAACTACTTTCTTCCATCATTCAGTCACATCTGCAACTGACGTCAGAACAGTAGAAACCATTTCATATTCACCAACGTCACTTTAGAGCTAGAATAATTCTCTAGCATATTGTCTTAAGTGACGACAAAACTGGTGATTTTGCTGACATTTTAAGATTATAAGGCTAAATGGCATGAAATGCCATCAGTCTACAGAGATATCTCCCAGTATTTCTCTGTTGCAATCAGGAGATCACAATAATTAACCCTGAAAAAAGCAGCGCAATCACTACCAGATTGCTGTTGTGTTTGTGATAGGGAAACGCTAAACACAATTCTTTCTTCTTTCTTAAAACTATTTTACCAGATGGCTTAAATAGCTCTATTTGTGAAAAATAAAATCATTAATAGATTGGTTGGGTCCGTTTTATAAAGTGCTTTTATAAAGTACTTTTGCGGGCACACACGTGATATCAATGCTGAAACGTAATATATTGTGCAGCCCTACATCAGATGCATAATGAAACTAGGTAAAAACTTTCTTAGATGAGTATAGTGTAAGTATTATTTAAGTATACATACAGCACTGCAAAATGTTTTGCAATAGTATACGTTTTCAATCTCACTTTTTATGCATTGCTGAAATTCCTTCCTTAAATTGAATTGATACATTGGTTTATTTATTTTTAAAAAATCATAAAATCTGGCCTGCATAAATGCTATGCAATGTGAAACTGTGCTGGAGCTCCTCTGTTGTGGACAGGAAGCCACATCTGTTTACTGTTATCACTCATTAGAATCATATAAACATGTGAACTCATGAAGCTGAGAAGTTTTTGTGAACACTGAAGTGTCTGTATTAAAACGCGGTGAGGCAAACCTTGTGTTGATTGTTAACTCTCTTTGTGATGCTTTGAAAGCAGAAAATACAAGTTAATTTAATCACCAATCATCAAAACCTTACAATGTAATAAAAATCTTGAATTATTATGACTTTTCAGTGAATTATGCATAAATATTTGAGTGAAATCAAGAATATGATCAATTCTTTTTTGCAAAACAGGCACACACTTCAGATGGAGAAATGAACAAAAGCAGATGTGTTATGTGTCGATATGAGAAAGGAAACGGAGCCAAGCGGAGATGAGAAGAGAGCCAGAAGCACACTTAGGTAAGAAGGCACTTTTTACGCCAGACACACAGTCATAGTGGGTAAGAAGGGCAGAGTTCACACAATAATCTGTCAAGATGTGTGTTACAAGGCCAGCATAAGAATTTTAAATACTCTCACATACACTGATTGGAACTGATATATGGTTATGTAACAGCGGAACAGAAACAGCAGTTCTCTGATCACCTTTGAGCACATCCAAATGTAGCCTACTGCGATCCAAAGTGTCAAGAATAAATAAACACTGTATAAATGTGTATACTCTCAGAAATAAAGGTACGCAAGCTGTCACTGGGGTGGTACCTTTTCAAAAGGTACAAATATGTACCTACAAGGTCCATATTAATACCTCAAGGGTACATATTAGTACCTAAAAAGTACGAATATGTTCCCCTTAAAATTTTTAGGTACTAATATATACTTTTGTGGTACCAATATGGACCCTTTAAGTACAAATGTGTACCTTTTGTGTACCCTTAAGAAAGTTAACCGTGCTTTTATTATATTTAAAACCTTTTTAATGTATTGATTACCACTTGGATAACAATAATTTTACCAAAATTATGATTTTAGTAGATGATTTTCGTAAACTGGTATGTGTAGCAGTATATGGCAAATTTGTGGTTTTGGCTACAAAAAAGTTTTCACTCAGAACTTGCTAGAAAATGTTTCTTCGGAAGGACTGTAGGACTAAAAACACATTCCAGTAACAGTTATCTTCATAACAACTTACTTTTCCCCCTAATGTAGTTACTTTAGATGTTGTGATCCCCAAAAGTAAGTAGTATTGCAGTTATGTTGCACAGATTTAATCTACTGGTTGGCATCGATTGTTTGCCATTAGCATGTTGCTAACCGGTTATTAATTTTTAGAGTTGTATGTTAGCATATTGCTAAGCTAAAACCCAGTTGCCTATTCTAATAAAACAATTTGTTATTTTTTATTAGAGGGTCCCCAGTAGTTTGATAAATGAAACTAACAATAAGTTTAAGTGGAGTTTGCTATTAAGCTAATAAGCTAATGGCACTAAAATAACAGCGTCTCAACTTTTCACCATCTCACCTGCCATTTTGAGTTAGCTTTTCACTTCAGAATGACTTGTTGTGAATGTTGTGAATCCCCAAAAGTGAGTAGTATTGCTGTTATGTTGCACAGATATAATCTAATAGTTGGCGTTGATTGTTTGCCATGTTGCTAACAGCTCAGTATGTTTTTTTTTTATTTTTAGAGTTGTATATTAGCATATTGCTAAGCTAACAGCCCAGTAGCCTATTCTAGAAAAAATATTTGTTAATTTTTTTATCCTCAGCATCATGAATAAATGAAACTAACAATAAGTTTGAGTGGTTTGCTATTAAGCTAATAAGCTAATGGTGCTAAAATAACAGCGTCTCAACTTTTCACCTTCTCACCTGCCATTTTGAGTTAGCATTTTACTTCAGAATGACTTGTTGTGAATGTTGTGAATCCCCAAAAATGAGTAGTATTGCTGTTATGCTGCACAGATATATTCTATGGCGTAGATGGCGTAGATTGTTTGCCGTTAGAATGTTGTTAACAGCTCAGTAGCTACGGTTATTCATTTTTAGAGTTGTACATTAGCATATTGCTAAGCTAACATACCAGTAGCCTACTCTAATAAAAATATTTGTTAATTTTTATTAGAGGCTCCTCAGCATCACGATAAATTAAACTAATAGTAAGTTTGAGTGGAGTTTGCTATTAAGCTAATAAGCTAATGGTGCTAAACTAATAGCTTCTCAAATTTTCACCTTCTCACCAGCCATTTTGAGTTAGCTTTTCACTTCAGAAGGACTTTTTAAATGAATTAACTAATTTGTCTAAAACAATCTTAGCTAAAACAGAATAATCGTAGCTGAATTTACAATCTAGAAAGAATTATTTTTACAGTGTAGTCAAATATGGATGCTGTTGATACTGTTTACTGGCATTCACTGAGGCTAATTTGCTAATTATTTGTGTCAAGGATTTTGAATCGGTGGTGATTTTGAATGATAGAAACTAAAACAAATCTAGTTTTAGAACAGTTTGATCTCTGCTTCCCATGCAGGTTCTCTCCCTCTTTCTGTTTCTCTCTCTCTCCCTTTCTCTCTCCCATCTTTTTTTTCATTCAGTTTGAGTATGGCTAACTCATTCTCTGCAAAACGTTTTAGCGGTAGCAGTAAAGCAAGCCACAGGCACTTGATCTCAGTTATGAGAATGTGAATCCTTTTGCGCAGAATATATGCAAACTGTAGAGCAAACACACGTACGTCCAAGAGAAACAGAACGGGCTGCTATTATATTCTCTGGAGCATGATGGGAAGTCAGCACCACTGGGCACAATGGGGAGCCACGTGAGACGATTCACAGTGACATCAGGATTTCATTCATCCCAGACAGACTTCATTCACCCACAGCAGATTTATGGGTGACAGTAATGTGAAAGCAGCTACTTTTAGAGTTAAGTCGGTCCTATTCTTCACATACTGCGGTAAAAATGCCTTGTGACTGTAACAACATGATTATCAGTTAAATTTAATGTTGCTGTCATTGCAAGGTAAAGACACTGTAGGATTGTGATGCACCACAAAATTTGATGGAAAAAGTTACATAAACATACATGTATACCATTCATCATCAAAATTTTTCAAAGGCAGCATCCTAACCATTGACAGTAACTCGCAATATTGTGAGAAACCACTTCAAAACAGTTCAAACTATGTTTCTAAAGTAGCAGCACAATACTGATATCCTTAAAAAAGCATAGCATGCAACAACTTCATGGAAAATGTGTGTGTATATATATATATATATATATATATATATATATATATATATATATATATATATATATATATATGTGTGTGTGTATGTATGTATATGTCTTTAGTTGCACGTTAGCATGCTGCTATGCTAATAATTCAATACTCAATGAATTTCACACACAGTAACTCATGTAAATACCTAACATGTAGCTCACAGTCAATTGGAATATAGTATTTTGTTAAATGTTTGGTAAAAGCTTGATAACATTCTGCCACTCTATACATAAAATTCATTCACAGTAGTTCCTCATAAAAATGTGACACACTTGATTTCAAGTGTTTTGACTTAGCATTTTGCTGAACATTCACTATGCTATTGCTAAAAGCTACATCATGCCTGAACTGTGTCTTGCAGTCAATTGTAGCAGCATGTTGCTAAGCTAACAACATGATGACAACTACACTAATATGGGTGAAATGCATAGCGCACAGAATAGTTTCCTAGCATCTTGGAAAAATTGACTTGCAGCTATTATGTGTTGATGATTATGAGCAATTATAAATAGCTGTAGCCTATAAAGTTGTAATAAAATATACATAAATTCAGCAGCTTTCAGCAGCTTTTCATGAAAGCTGTCCCTAAAGAAAAAAGGGCTTAAACCAGCCTAAGCTGGTCAGCTGGTTTTAGCTGGTCGACCAGCCTGGTTTTAGAAAGGTTTTGGTAATTTCCAGGCTGGTTTCCAGCCATTTCCAACCTGGTCTTAGCTGGTCAGGCTGGAAGATGACCAGCAAAAACCAGCTAGGTTCATCGTAAACTAGGCTGTTCAACCTGGTTTTAGCTGGTCATTTTCCAGCCTGACCAGCTAAGACCAGGCTGGAAATGGCTGAAAACCAGCCTGGAAATTACCAAAACCTTTCTAAAACCAGGCTGGTCGACCAGCTAAAATTGTTTTTAAGCATTTTTTTTCAGCAGGGGTGACTCATAATCGATGTCTGTAGTTTGACATTAGCGTACTTCTAAACTAATTCATTAATGCGTTTTA
Organism: Danio aesculapii; assembly: GCF_903798145.1. Lineage (NCBI taxonomy): Eukaryota > Metazoa > Chordata > Actinopteri > Cypriniformes > Danionidae > Danio > Danio aesculapii. The sequence goes on from NC_079438.1 coordinate 42,893,819, forward strand.
AATACAGCAGCTTAGAGATTTTGCAAAATGTTTGCTACCAATTTGATAACAGTCTACTTCTTGTCAGGATAATGAGACTTGAATTTGTTAAACTTGAAAAACTTGACTTGCAGTCATTTTAAGTGTTTGAGTTGCAATAAATATTTATACCTATATCTTAAAGTTATATTTAAAAGCTATTTCACCTTATCTGCCATTTTTGCTTTACCTTCCCTTTCAGAATTGCTTCGTTCTCAAAAAACATGTAATGCCATTACGTTGTTTAATATTTTCGCAAGATTTTCGAAGGAAACAATATTCAAATATCTGAGTGTCTTTAAAGATTTTGTCTCTTTATATTGTCTCTTTATATTCTCTCAAACGGACACAAGGAGATAAAAACAGGCGCAGTGATGGCCAGGCGCCGAGGCCGGACATATACAAAGGAAGTGTTTCGTCTGGTAGTCAGTGTTACCAGGCAGTCTGGGCGACGGTCACAGAGAAAAGCTAAAAGCTCCACATTGCTCCATTCAGACGAGAGTTGAAGAAAGATGGCTGACCTTCTATTCAGCCAAACTTTCCGTCAGTCTTTCGGCTGGATAACTATGGCATCCGACATGGTGGAGGGTGAAGAAATACTCCCATAATCTTGCTGGAGCTGTTTTTCTCTGTACAAGTCAGATATTGCTTGTTTGCTTGGCGAAGCTGCTAAGGTTAGATTCTTTGTGCTTCAAAGCGGTGTGATAAGGCAGACCAGGGAAGGATAAAAAAAAACTGAAAAGACGAATGGTTCAAGATGTCCGGTGGGTTTTGACCATTTATTCAAACTTTAGACAGGAGAGCTGAGCCAAGGCCTTGATAAAATCAACAGGATCGCTGAGGTCTGGCAACAATAAGCCGGTGGGAACGTTCAATCGCGGCAGACACAAAGACAAAAAAGCAACAACATGACTTTTAAAGACAGTATTTGGAGAAACATAGTTACATAAAGGAAATATTTACTTGTGCTTTCTAGCGAATTGATTAACTTCGCTTCAAGCCAGAAGGAGCTTCATGTTTTCTATTTTTCCGCACACATTTTCTTTCTCTTTAGTGAGGACTCAATCTTTTCCCCCTTCCACTGGCCCTTTCCTGACCAGCCAGACTCCAAATCTCCTCTGAATTTGTACATTCCTCTTGTATTGCCTAATACATTTTCTTGTCAGGGTGTGTGTGTGTAGGGTATTGTAGAATAGACTGTGTGTATATTGGATGTTGTTTGGGGTGGGGGTGTGTTTTTGTGTCATTTGTGTGCATTCGGGGTGGAAGCATCTGCTTATGTTGTTATCGTTGACATTTTTTCGGTGATGCGCTGCAGACGTTTGGCTCTCTGGGGTTTCTTAAAAACTTCCATCTTTCAGCTGCGGAGGAGAAAAGGATGTTTTTACTGTAATTTGCTGATGCAAAATGTGACACGATTAGATGGTGCTAATCAATTAAATCGGTCCAAAATATGTCCCCCCAGTATAAAATGACCATTCAATGTTAATAAAAGAAATATTATTGTAGTTTGTTTTAGAAGAAACCACTGTTTTGAGCTTTCTCAAAGCTTCTTAATACAAAGTGTACTTACAGTTTATCACAATTTAAAAATACTAGCAAAAAATGCATCTAATCTTGTTTTCATCCTTAAAACAAGATACATTTTCATGACAAGCAACTTTATCTAAGATATTTCCTTGTTTTCAGGGATAATATATCTCCTTAAGTGCTTTTTTTACCCTGCTTTAGTCATTAACCCCAATAACATTCGCTAGATTTATGTTGAAACAACCAAAAATAATTTTCCAAAGAATGTAAGAGCAATGATAATTCAAGATCTAATCTGTGAAAACAAGTCTTAATAATATTTTTTCAATTAAATTGATCTTGTTTTCAGAGTTTCTAGATATTTGCACTAGAAAAAAGACTGCTAATTCTGCTGTTTGACTTTATTACTGCAAAATTAATGTGCTTTTTTCGCACAGACATACATACTACTGCAGACTTTCCAAACTATGCTTTCAGCTTGACAGGACTGGTAAAGAGATCACATATTTTACAGTCTGTCTGGATTTTTCCATAGACTCTTTTTCTCACAAATGCAGACTCACTCTTATGAGTTCCTCAGATAACATGTTGGAACCTATTAGTTTGGGTCCTTAGATATTTCTTGTACACTAAAAATATTTAGATGCAATGCTGGAAAATTTCCTCCAGCATTTTCTTCATCTGGGCCTACTTTGGGCATCTCGGATCTAGACAATAACTAAACATGCATTTATATTTTTCATTGATATATAATAAACATCACTCTGCAGTATTATATACTAGTTAATATTATTCACTATGCACATAACATACATTATATACATAAACCACCAGCTGCCTTGCATCAACAACATCATAAATAAGATATATTATTATATGTGTGTGTGTGTACCTGATATTGTTGCACAACAAATGCCTAATATATCATGTTGTAAGGACCAAATGTCCCCACAAGTATAGCAAAAGCAGTAAATTTTGACCTTGTGGGGACATTTTTTTTAATCCTATGCATGAGTAAATGGCTAATACGTTTCACATAAGAAAGTATTTTAAAAACGTAAAACTGTTTTCTGTGTTTAGGGTCTGGGGGATAAGATAATCAGTTTGTGCAGTATAAATCACAAAGTTTAATTAAAAAAAGCATTATTATTGTTATTATTATTATTATTATTTTGCAACCATGTCTTCATGGCCACTTTTGATCCCATTTTGATCCTCAGAATCCAACTTGTATAATTGAACACACAAAAATCAGGTTAAATTACTTTGCCGATCACTTTAGTTAATCCAAATGAGAAGGGAAATTATACAACATTCTACATTCCCAATTTGGCATAAAATAAAATTAAATACTTTATGGTAAAAGGTTTTTAAACAACCATGTAAAACCAAATATCTATTCATAGAATGCTCTGGAACAGGATGATGGTCTGAGGTTTATCGCTGTGCATTGTGTTAATATTCATATACTCCCTCCATTCAGAGTGATTATTCGCTCTTTATCTCGTTGT
>NC_079438.1:42901877-43026877 GCF_903798145.1 Danio aesculapii
GAGTGTGTGGGTGAGAGGGTGCCAGTGTTTTTCGGTTGTGGTTCTGTGACTGCTGGCGTTGGTCGGTGTATGGTTAAAAATCCTGACAGTTACAGTAACTAGGTTAATTTAGATTTAAATAAGTCAAAATCATATTAAATTAAATATAAAATTTATATTTTGGGTGTTTTTTCTGGCAGTTTTGGTAGGTTTTGGACAGCATTTGGGCTGAAAAAAATCAGCTATATCTGGCAACAATGGTTAGGGTAATTAGGCAAATCATTTTATAACAATGGCTTGTTCTATATACTGTATTGTTCTGTATTGCTTAAGGGGGCTAATAAAATTGACCTCAAAACGTTTTGTTTTCTTTTTTAATTAAAAAGTGCTTTCATTCTAGCCGAAAGAAAACAAATAAGACTTTCTCCAGAAGAAGAAATATTACAGGAAATACTGTGAAAATTTCCTTGCTCTGTTAAATATAATTTGGGAAATATTGAAAAAGACTAAACATTTCATACAAACAAAAATTCTTATTGATAAAAGAAACAGAAATGACAAGACCAGCAGTTATAAAATAGAAGAGAATAAGTTACCCAAAGTTGACCAAAAAAACAACCTCAAAGGGCATTCTATCAAATTTGTGCAATAAATTCATGTCACTTGGTTGAAGGCCTCCTAAATACTTGTTTTCATAGGAAAAAGAAAACAGAAAAATGAAAAGACTAGCAGTGATAAAGTGCATCTAACCATTTTGAATGGAAGATAATACATTTCCCATAACATTTAAAGTCGACCTCGGACACGTCAAAGTGCATCCAATCAAATTTGTGGCACAAATGCATGTGTCACTTGCTTGAAGGCACTTAAATTAAGAAAATGCATTATTATCAACCTGTGTGATGTGTCTTCATTCCTGGAAAACTGTGACCAAAACTGCTCAAGGTGAAAGAAAATAAAAGCCAGTCTGTGCTGGATACAGATTAATGTGATGAGCGAGAGGAAAAGAAGGACAGAATGTGAGGCGGGTGAAGGAGGGTGCGGGTCACACAAGAGTGTCTGAGTTTTATGTGGACATTTGGCCGTGGCCTGAGGTTTACTGGCCAGATCTTTTGACTCTGAGCTCAGCCTGGGGCAGATGTTGAGCAGGTCATCATCTGTGTCCTTCACTGATCTCACTCTCTATCTTTCCACCTGTCCTTATAGATGACACACAGATCAAGGGGCACGGAGAAGAAATTTAGGTGCTTTTATGAATTTTTTCAGTGCTTATAAATTGCAAAAGAATTTCGCTTAAACTTATAGGCAACAATTTAAAAATTTCGTTTTGCTGCTTGTTCAAACTACGTGATTAAAATAAGTTCACACACAATTCTTAATTTTTGGGGGGACAACTTAATTGTTTAATGTTCAGTCCAGTTAAATTTGTAAAAGTTATTCAGTTGACTTAATCGATCTGTGTTGGGACAACATGAAAGAATTGTTTGGAACCCAGCATTTTTTACAGTGGAGATTAAACTTTACTTATGGGTGTTGATGTGCAAGCTCAAGATAATGTTTACAAATTAAGTGGTTTTTTTTTTGTTTGTTTTTTTGCAACTTTGACAATTTTGCATAAAAATAGTGGAGCACAGATGATCTTTATAGTGTGATACTTTAAGTTGTTACTGGAAATGATTTAATTGTATATATAACACTCACAATGTTATTGAATGTATTCCTGTAAATTGTGTTTATGGGTTGGAATTGGGGTTTCGATGTAGGAGTTTAGGGTGTGGGGTTTAGGGTTTTGAACTGGGGTTTCAGTGTGGGAGTTTAGGATGTGGGGTTTAGGGGTTGGGATTGGTGTGGGAGGGTGTGAGATTTAGGGCTTGGAATTGGGGTTTTGGTGTTGAAGATTAGGGTGTGGGGTTTAGGGGTTTTGAGAGATTTGGGTGTTTGAGTTTTAAGATTAATTTAAAGAGTTTGGGGATTTTGGTTTAGGATTGGGGTTTGGGTGTGGGAGTATAGGGCCTGGGGTTTGGGACTGGGGTTTGGGTGTGAAAGTTTAGGGTTTAAGGGTTGGGACTGGGGTTTGGTTGTGGGTGTTTAGGATTTACAGGTTGGGACTAGTGTTTAGTCATGGGTGTTTAGGTTTTACGGGTTGAGACTAAGGATTGGTTGTGGGTGTTTAAGGTCTTGAGTTTAGGGTTCTGGACTGGGGTGTGGGAGTTTAGGGTGTGGGGTTTAGGGTTTGGGACTGGGGTTTGGGTATGGAAGTTTAGGGTGTGGAGTTTAGGGGTTGAGATTGGGGTTTGGGTGTGAAAGTTTCGAGAGTGAGGTTTAGAGGTTGGAATTGGTGTTTGGCTATGGGAGTTTAGGGTGTGGGGTTTAGGGTTTTGGACTGAGGTTTGAGTAAGGAAGTTTAGAGTGTGAAGTTTAGGGTTTAGGATTGGGGTTTGTGTGTGGGAGTTTAGAGTGTAAGGTTTGGGTGTTGGAATTAGGGTTTTGGTGTAGGAGTTCAGGGTGTGGGGCTTAGGGATTGGGATTTGGGTGTGGAAGTTTAGGATTTACAGGTTAGGACTAGTGTTTGGTCATGGGTGTTTAGGTTTTACGGGTTGAGACTGAGGATTGGTTGTGGGTGTTTAAGGTCTTGAGTTTAGGGTTTTGGACTGGGGTTTGAGTGTGGAAGTTTAAGGTGTGGGGGTTAGGGGTTGGGACTGCGCTTTGGGTGTGGTAGTTTAGAGTGTGAGGTTTAGAGGTTGGAATTGAGGTTTGGGTATGGAAGTTTAGGGTGTGGAGTTTAGGGGTTGGGATTGGGTTTTGGGTGTAGGAGTTTAGGGTGTGAGGTGTAGGGGTTGGGATTCGGGTGTAGGATTTTAGGGTGTGAGGTTTAGGGGTTGGAATTGGGATTGGGGTTTTGGTGTAGGAGTTTACGGTGTGGGGTCTAGGGGTCGGGATGCTTTAAGTTTGTAATGATTTAATTGTAAAAATAACACACACAATGTTATTGAATGTATTCATGTAAATTGTGGTTCTGTATATTTGCATAAAAGGTAAAATGTGCAGTAATAATATAACACATCTAAAATATAATAAGCAGACATTAATTTTAATATATGAGATTATAATATATGGTAAAGTATAAGTATAAAAGTCATAATTTTGCTTGGATTTTTATACGCCAGATATGTAATTACAACAAAATGTATCTAGATTTTGTGTACAAGTACTTATGACTATGAATGAGGTCATTGTTGGCATTCTGAGTGAGTTTTGCATTAATAATTGTCCACATTAATGAGTCAATAATTAATCACAATACTGAGAGCGATAAACACTTTACATTACATATTCCTCTCCAAAATTTGCTTATTCAGCTTTAAAAACCCTTTATTGTCATGGTTCAATGGTATGTTATTTTTTCCTGAATTATATCTTTGCGATCAAATTTTTCAAAAACTTTTGAAAGCTTTTCAGATGGCCAGTAATGCAGGGCATCCAGCGGTGTGATAAAATCACTGTCAGTATGAACGAGGCTTGAGACTCATCCTAATCCCAATCACCCCTGTCCAAATGTACAGCTTATCTTTCCTGTTTCCTGAAAGTGTGCCAGAAAATCCCAAAAGCCCAATCTGATTTAGGAGGATTGAGTCGTACCAGTCTTTCAATTTAGAGAGAAAGGGAAAGTCAATCAAATGTCGAATAAGCAAAGGATAGAGAGGGAAGAAAACTGGGTCTTGATTTCAGTAACTAGCTGAACTCAAGCCAGATCCTCCCTCCCCATTCCGGGTACCCCCATTTACACATTCAATGCTCTTCCATGCCTGTTAGTCAGTACAAATAAACAAGCCTAATACGGATTTGGAAGTGCTGTACGTGTGTGTGCGGTTGAGGTTACGGGTCACTAAAAAAGTTTCTTGTTTCAAAGGAAACAAAAGTATGGTGGGTGGAAAGGAGGGAAATGTTTCCACCACGAAAAAAAAAAGCAGCATGAAGTCCACCGAAAGAGTAAGCGAACGGGAGGGAGAGGCTTTTGTTGTATCCAGAGTTCCCTATCTTTACCAGATGACACAGTATGGGAGCCGGCCAATGCCTGTATAGTCCCAGCCTCTCGTCTCCTTACTTTTTTCCCCCTCATTTTTCTTGTTCCAACTGCTTTTGGACCGCTCCAGACCGGGGGAAGTTCTTCTCCAATTGTCTCATTTGAAAAGGACGAAGAAATCAACCCCTCCCTCTCTCTTTTGCTTCCCTCCCTCCCTTCGTTCACTCGTCCTCTCTCTCTCTCCCTCTCTGTCCTTCTCTCCATCCCCTCCCCCCGTGACAGAGCACACCTGCCTGATCTTGGCTGCAGGCGTCCACACAGCGATCAGCCCTCGGCCTGCCCCGCTGCACATCGGCTCCAGCCCTCTCTGGACTTGCAGATCTTCGTCTGCCGCTCTACGTGCTCCTGTACGTGCAGGTAAGACCAGCTAATCAAGGGCTTTTTCTGAGTGATGAAAAGCAGGGATTTTGATTGAGAGAACAGACTGATCGTCTCAGAGAGAGGTAGATGGTTTGCACTGATGAAATGTGGGTATCAACCCTCGGGAATCTGCGGTTTGGTGGTTTCTGCAGTTCATTAAAGCTTGCTGCAGAATTGAGGAATTTGCAATGGTTTGGCAGTTTGCTTGATGCTTTAAATGAAGCTTTCTCAGAATTTTCTCCATTCTGTCTTGTCCTAATTCAAGTGCAAATGAAAGAATATATGAGTTTCTGCCAGTTTGTGCCTTGTTAATTGCTGGTGGGATTAGGGTGCTTTGATTACTCATGCGTGCATTCTGATGAGAAAACCGTCATCTGTACTTCAAGCCAGGGAAGTGCATGTTCATGCAAATTGATAGCCAGTGTGATTTTATTCATTGTTTAGTTTTAGAGGACAGGACATTTTGTGACTTTTTCCAAACTGTGACAAGTTTCCCTGCTCTTTAAAACCCCTTCTGTTGTGAAAAAGCCATTAACTTTTTCGAGTGCCCTTATTTTCTCTCCTCCAACTTTTCCATCCCTGCTTTTCTTCTTTTTGTGCACCACTTGGCATTTAGAAAGAGTTCATGTGAGGCCTGGAAACACTAGAGGGTTTCTAACAGTGCTCTCCTCGGATAGACCTGTCTGGGGTGACGTTTTGTCCTCTGGCCTCGCTCTGCATCTGCTTGCCTCCACTCGCTCAAAGTCGCATCCTAAACTCTTTATCCATGGCATGGAAGCCAAAGTGCCTTCAGCCATATCGGCTGAAGGATGAAAGTGCTCTGAAGGAGAAAATGGAGAGATGGAGAGAGTAAGAGTGTGGGACTGGTGTCTCATTAATCCTTTAATGATATAGCTTCCTTCCAATCATAGGCAAGTCTGACAAGGCACTTCCTGGTAATCCCACCACAAAATTCCCAGCTAACTCAAAACATTCATTGGAGAGAAGAGAGGAAGAGCTGAGGGATTCAATGCATGCAACAATTAAGTTTTTAAGTGTAGGATAATTGTACTGCTTTTTGGTAAAGCAGTGCTGAAATATATTTATATATTTTAATGCTACTTTGGGTGTCAGGAACGGGGTTCAGGGGTTGTGATAGTTGTTTGGGTGTGGGGGTTTAGAGGCTGGAAATGGTGTTTAGTGTGGGATTTAGGGTTTACAGGTTGGGACTAGTGTTTTGTTGTGGGTTTACGGTTTGGGACTGAGAATTGGTTGTGGGTGTTTAGGGTCTTGAGTGTGGGAGTTTAGTGTGTGTGGTTTGGGGCTTGGACTGGGGTTTGGTTGTGGGAGTTTAGAGTGTGGGGTTTAGGGTTTTGGTGTTGGAGTTTATAGTGTGTGGTTTAGGGATTTGGACTGAGGTTTGGGTGTGAGAGTTTAGGGTGTGGGGTTGGGATTGGGTTTGGGTGTGGGAGTTTAGAGTGTAAGGGTTTAGGGGTTGGAAATGGGGTTTTGGTGTAGAAGTTTACGGTGTGTGGTTTTGGGGTTGGGATTGGGGTTTGGGTGTTTGAGTTTCGAGTTTGATTTTAAGAGTTTGGGGGTTTTGGCTTGGGATTGAGGTTTGGGTGTGGGAGTATAGGGCCTGGGGTTTAGGGTTTGGGACTGGGGTTTGGGTGTGGGAGTTTAGGGTGTGATGTTTAGTGGTTGGGATTGGGGTTTGGGTATGGGAGATTAGGGTTTAAGGGTTGGGACTGGGGTTTAAGGGTTGTGGGTGTTTAGGGTTTACAGGTTGGGACTACTGTTTGGTTGTGGGTGTTTAGGTTTTACGGGTTGGGACGTAGGATTGGTTGTCGGTGTTTAGGGTCTTGAGTTTAGGGTTTTTGACTGGGGATTAGGTGTGGGAGTTTAAGAGGTTGGGATTGGGGTTTGGGTGTGGGAGTTTCTGGTGTGAGGTTTAGGGTTAGGGTGTGTAAGTTTAGGGAGTGGGGTTTAGAGATTGAGATTGGGGTTTGGGTGTTTGAGTTTCGAGTTTGATTTTAAGAGTTGAGATTTGGGTTTTTGTCTTGAGATTGGGGTTTGGGTGTGGGAGTATAGGGCCTGGGGTTTAGGGTTTGGGACTGGGGTTTGGGTGTGGGAGTTTAGGGTGTGAGGTTTAGGGCTTGGGATTGGGCTTTGGATGTGGGGGTATAGGGCCTGTGGTTTGGGTGTCGGAGTTTAGGGGTTGGGATTGGGGTTTGAGTAAGGGAGTTTGTGGTATGGGATTCAGAGGTTGGTATTGATGTTTAAAACTTTCAGGGTTTGGGGTTTACAGGAGCTTAGGATTGTGATTTAAGTGTTCAGGATTAAGGTCTAATGTTTTGGGTTTAGAGGTTGGAATTTGCCATTTTTATTTTGCTAAAGCACTTTGTTAGTTCAAGGTGAACAATTAATCTGTGCAAGTTAATTCATTGAAAGATCTTTCTGGTTTTCATAATCTTCAATCAAAGTTTGACTATTTGCTGCCGCATTTGGAGGATTGATCCTTCTTTGTTTGCGTCAGTTTGACAGCTTCTGCCACAGTATTCTTAACCACGCCCCTCTACAATAGAATGAAATGCAAAAGGAGAGACCTCCTGCACAATATTCTGTTTCAGTTGGAAGTACATGAACATACTGAATAACAATCTCTTCTGGTGCAGACTATAAAGTTTGAGGTTTACATGTTGGGAGTGGATTAAGAATTGGCATTGAGGTTTGCAATTTATCATTTAGTGAGTCAAGTTTAGAATTGGGTATTTGGGGTTAGTGGTAAATGAATTGTTAGTTCATATTTGTGTGGCTTACAACACTCATTAATTTTGAACAAAGTACACACAGTTTGACCCATGACAGGAAAGTTTGCCCCTTTCTTCCGCCCTTCAAAGACAGCATCTTCAGGCAATGCAATAAGTATACATTAGAGGCCAAATGTCTCTATTTGGCTACAACTGTGCAAAGTTAGAAAGAGAAAGTCATTAAATGGGGGCCATGTTGTCCACTACCTGTTGTACATCTTTATTTGTCTTTAACTTTTTGAGGTAAAGATACTGGAGCAGTTGCTTATGACAGATGGGCAGTTTCATTTGAAAACGGGAGTGAGAGGATGAGCAAAAGAGTTTCTGTATGTTGAAGCGAGTGGAATTGACCTAAATTGAGGCCATTACAATCATGGCAATGTGCTTAAAAGTTTAAAAAGTTTCTCAAGTGCCAAAATAATCAGCTGGCTTTCAGCATATAATTGCTTATTAAACATACGAACAACTTTTTGTGGCTTTTGGGGTAGGTTCTATTGAAGCACACCATTTTCTGTTGGCTTTAATGATGGTTTTGATCTGTGAGAAAGTCTAATTGTGCTCTGGCTGTTGCTTTAGAGTTTGGTTTAGTGGTCTGGAACCAGTATAACCACTGAGGGCAGAGTGGTCAAAACCCTTGTATGCTGGTGTAGTCCAGGAGTACAGTTTTGCTGAGCTGAATATTAAGTCCACATTTAGTATGATGCCCTTCTGTGCTTTTCTTTTGATACATGACTCATTGGAATGAGAAAATAATTACATTTCTGAAACATTCTCTCAGAGTTTGGGAAATTTGGGTATTTCAGCTTTCAGTGGAGGAACGCTTTCATGAATAAGAGGCCGTTTTTGAAGTACAATGTTAAGATTGGCCGTTGTTTTGTAAGTTTTAAAATGAAGGGAGCACACATGTTTCAAATGTCCTGTAGCCTGTAAATACCTCTCTGTGAGTCATTGCTGAAAGGAGCAACAGGTCAGCGAATGTGTGTATGCACGAAGAGAAAATAAAGTAGAGCTGTATATTTCATTTTCCATAATCAACTTACACTATTTTAATGAGTGCTCAAACAGTATGTTGTACAGTATACAAGATACACTGCAAAGTGTTTTTAGTGCTCGTTATTCATTATAGTTCAAATGTCTAAACTTTTTAAAATAAAAGCACACTTGAGGAGTAAAATGGCATGATATATTGTATTTCTTGTTGAGATCTTGTTTTATATTTTGGATTTATGTTGTTTTCTTTGTAAACAATGGAAGATTTTTTTGGAAGTAACTGTGTCAAGTCTTAAGCTTTTATATATTTGTTCAGAAAATAAGGCATTTATAATTTGTTTCATTTCAAAAGTAATCATTTATATAGTTTACCTATCATTTACTCTAATGTCGTTCATGACATGACACATTACATAATGAACAAAAATATTTTAGGCTCTTTTAATCACAAATAGATATATTTTGTGAATATTATATTTTTGTTTTGACCTTAAAGCAGCACAGAGCAATAAAAAAAAACAACAACAACAACAACAACTATAAAGACAGAAAAGAAAAGGCATACAAAAAAAAGACGAAAGACAGAATTTTTTTTTAAACCGTTGTTACATCAGTTCCTCCTGTATTATACATAGGTTAACAATGATATACATATATTTCTAGGTCAGTGGGCACAAGCATAATGGTGATCTTACAAACAATGACAGGGTCATCATACCTTTCAAACTGTTATCCTTGACAGTTGACAGATGATTAAAAAATGGTTTCCAAGTGGCTTCGAAGTCTATCAGAATTATATCAGAAAGATTGTGCCTAAGTCTCTCTAAATGTAAAATGCTAGAGAATTCTGAAAGCCAGGATTTAAAAAGTGGTTTATTCACAAATAAATTTTGATCAGCAAACAAATTTTCAACCATACCTGCTTGACACATGAGAATAAATCCCATTGGTTCTTAATGAAGTTCAGACATGCTACTGTATGTGACATGTAAGATTGAACCTGATTGGTTCTTGTGTGTCCATTTCAAAGATATGTTCTGTTTAATGTTTATATATGAATAAAAGACTAAATTAAATCTGTTCATCATATAAAGTGATTGTATTTCAGAAGACCTGGATTACCTGCTCAAATTAAATTTTAAACTTTATAAACATTTTGAAGCATTTTAAAGCTTTGGGTGATGAAACTTTCAAAAGAAGGACAGAAATCTTTCAGATTTTATTACAAATATTTTCATTAGTAAAAACTGAACACATTTCTTATAGGCTTAGAATGAAATGATGGTGAATAAATTAAGACTTTATTTATGGGGTGAAAAAGCCACTTTTCTTCTCAAGTAAATCTATGTTGATTTAGGAGTGTGTTTACTGATAAACAAGGTTCCTTTTCGCAGTATAGAATATTATATGTCAGTTCAGTTTGCATATAATGTGCACTTACAAGTGACGTTGGGTGCATGTTTCTGTACTACTTAGAAAAAGTTGCAACATCTGTGCTTGATCACATGACCTAAAATCCTACCACACTACCCCATAAATCACATGTAGTGTTTTGAATAAGTCGACCTTTCCCAGACAAAAAGCAGTCTGAATAATACAGCACGAGAGCATAAATACTGAACAAACGAACTTTTCACCTGTACTGAAGCAGTTTTGAGACTAAACCAATATTTAATATGCATACACTATGTAAAAGTTATTTATGATAGGTGTGGGGTCAGTCTTCACTGCATAGGTTATTTATTATTGTAAGATGTATCTTGTTTTAAGTATGATTATAGATTTTGTTGTTTGAGGCAGAGAAAGTTGAAGCGTCAGCACTCCACTTTTTTTCTCTGCAGAGACTAATCAGACTTGCTGTGACAAAACCCAGACCTCAAGATCCCGAAAGGCAAGAAGGTAGAGTTAAAAAAAAGGAGAAAGTGACTGAGAATGTGGAAATTTCCCTTTCTTCTCTTGATTATTAAAAACCCACGTTTATAAGGCTGATTCTGGGTTCTGTGAAACACTTCAGTTGGAGGAATTTGTTGTCTGAGCCGCAGACGAAGAGAAGTCAAAGCTGAGGGTGTGTAACGGCCTGGCAGGAGCTGATAGTTGGACTCAGAAGGACTGTGTCTGTGAAAAATTACTTCTCAAGTTGATTTAAGCCCAGTCCTGATAATGGTTGTCTCTACGAGCTATCTGATACTGGTCCACTGGTTCTGCTGAGAGGATACAGACTGAACATCCTTCCTGTTCAGTCAGATTTGAACTGTTTTTCCTTTGATCCAAGTAGTGGACAAAGACAATTTACAGCTGTAAAATTGTCTTAACAGTCATACAGTATATACAAGCATAACATAAATCTGTCTTTAATTGAATTGAAACTGTATTATTTTGGCTTTAGCAAAGTACAAAAATATAAAGGTTCTTTATCCAAACATGTAAAAATAAAGAAAATACATATAAAATACAATCTCATGGTTTGGATCACACTTTATTTTTTGAGTCACAGATTGGAACTTTTTTGGATCAGCAAAAAAGGGAGTAGACAACTGTCATTTGCTTTCAATTAATACAAAAATATTACTGCAAAAACCATTTGTTTTAACAAACAGAACACAGGACCTGTAATTTTAATACAAACAAAAATGAAGAAAGAACCAGCTGGAAAAAAAGGAAAATATTCAATATGAAAAATGATCTTGTTGCTAATAATGCTAAATATAAAAATCTAACTTCTTGTATAACATATCATATTTATTTTCAGTTATTGCTTCATCAATTCACACATAAAACTTCATTTTTCATTGCAGGTGTATCATTTTTAAAAACCTATTCAGTGACATAATTTTGATGGTTGTTTGTCGCCACCTGTTGGTTACACAATGTAATTGCTAAACATTCACCAGCGTCATGTTCCATCAAATGGTGATTTTAATCATTACCGTTAACATCAGTGTTTATATCTGAATTATAAACTGGCATCCCAGTACTACTGTGTTATTAAATAGTTTGTAACTTACTGAAAAAGTGTAAAAACTGAATCTCTCTCGATCAAATACAGATTTGAATGCAGCGCTTCGAAGAATTAATAAACATATGCAAATCATAGTCATTTATCATCCATGTTGCGCGGGTTTAAACTGAGATCATGATCTTTTAATATTAAATATTCCAGCTTTACATTGAATGCATTAATGCAGTCTAAACAAACTGACAGAAAACACCTTTAATTAATAACCTAAGAAAGCATTTAGGTAGGTCCCACCACAGCTTTTTCTGTCCTCATTATATTTTAGCAAAACGCTTTCATACACATGATTTGAATGACGCGGGAGGTGATCTCACTGCAATTGTTTGAAATGTTGGATTAACCTACAAGTTCAAAAAAGTTATTAATCCGCAGGTCATGTGCGTTCCATACTGTGGGTTGTGATTCATATGGATTACGGATCAATCGTGATCTGTTACACCCCTAGTGTATATATACATATACTAACAATGTACACATAATTTTATAAACTACTCTAAAATGAACTCTATAATATATTTACACTTTTAAAATATATTTCTTGTCTATTTATATTTAAATTGTTTATATTAAGCTAAATATTAGAAATCGCAAATAATTGTGATTATGTAAACATAGCTTACAATTATTGACAAAAATATTGACTGCATAAAGTCACATTTCTGAAGTTTTTCATACTGAATGCAAAAAAAATTGTAACACTGTCAGTATGATAAATTTTTAACATTTTATATAACAGTGTCGTCAAACATGTATGCATGCTGAAACCACACTTTACATACTGTAAAAATACTTCCGAATAAGATTGAGATTACATTGCATTGTATCGTTCCATATTTATTTAGGTTGTTGGTACATGAAGTTTATCAAAAAAAAAAAAAAAACAGTAATATCTTGCACTGTAAAATATTTGACCTTAAATTTACAGTAAATCACTTGGCTAATAACTGCATTACTTTAACAGTAAGGTACTGTATGTAAGTTCACAGTACATTACTGTGAGGTACTTCATAATAACATTAATTCTGTATGAATGTCTAAATATCAAAAAAAGTGCTTGTACTAGCTTATCTTTAATGAGTATTATTTCTATGTTGAATAAAATTTCAAGAGTGTTTGAATTCCTATAACTAACATGCAAAAGATATAGCCATTTTTAACAGTAATTTGCTGTAATCACGATGCTTGCCTTAATTTCACAATAAAATTCTGAATGCGTAAAATTTAACAGTTAAATCCTGTGAAGTGACACTAATGTAAATTACTGTGAAAAATTACAGTAATGTTGTGAAATTCTTGGAATTTGTTACAGTGTGCAGGTACTTCTACAGTATTCGCCAAAAGACAGTTCTGTTTTGAAATTGGAGAATGTAAAAATTTGGACCCAGCCTGCATTTTCCCAACAAAGCCATGACACCATCAATCTGTCTAGTCTGTTTGCCTGCCTCCTATAGCAGCCTGTGGTTTGTTGACAGGACGCAACTCAAATGCAGCAACAGCTTCCCATGATCCCCCGGCAAACAGAATGGGTCATGATGACAGCCTGTAAAGCACAGAGGGCTTTTCATCCTGTTGACCAAATCCTAAGGCTCAAAACTTGTAGTCTGGCATCATTCCTGGTGGGAATACACATCGTAGAAAGAGTTTACGCGGCTCAGCTAGAGCGTAGCACAGGGCCACGGGTTCAATTCCCAGAGACACATAGGCATAAAACAACCCCGAATGCACTGTAAATCTACCAAATGGTTAAATGTGAAAGGGCAAAGTGATTCTGCTGTGTGTTTGCTCAAAGCGTCTCTGGGTCAAAGGTAATTAAAGGTGTCTGAGTGGATGGATGTTGAGTGTATCCAGGCCCAAAAACGTAGCATTAAATTAAATAGCAAGGCCAGGAAGTTGTTGCTTTGAAATGCCATCGAAGAAAACTACAATTTCTCATTGTTTTTGTTGAGACATGGATACCCGGTCGAGCTGAGGAAACCTCAGAAAATTGTTTCAACATGCTCTCCTGCGATGCGGATCAACAGGAATCTGAGGTTGTAGGTCATTTTGTGTGCGCTGCAGGAGACAAATTCTGCTTTCTGCATTTGCATTCGTTTTCGATTATCCTGTCTGTTTATGGTTTCTCAATGCAACGTGTCACCGAATTCATCGTATATAAGTCTGCACTGAGCTGAAATTTATGTATCGCTGTCTTCCACTGCATAAAGAATTGAGAAAAGCTCTTTTGCAGAAGGTTGTCAAGGTCAGTTCTTGAGTTTCCAGAGTTTAACAACAGCGTCCAAGTGACGTGGCTGCCCGGAGGATTTGCACTACTGTAATTATGCCGTATGTTGATTACATGGACCTGAGATGACCCTGAAATGTCGAACTGAGCTCTGGGAGTCACTGTACCTACTTTACAATTTCCTCATCATTCAGCGACGTCCAGACATATGTGGACAGCTTTGTGCACTCTTTCTGAGAAAGCAGACAGTTTTATTTTTCCTGACTGAAGGCATGAACGAGTTTAACACCAGGTCAGCTATGAAGAGTTTTCACAGATAGAGTGTGCAGGGTCTTCAGACTGGGACTTCCAGGGGGCTGCTTGGGATTTTTGAGGTTAACCCAATTGTTTTGTTATACTCAAAGCAAAGTTGTTGTTCATTCTTCTTTAAGGGTGACAAAAAAGGAAATACCTCAGTTGCAGCATACTGGGGGCTAACGATCTAGGCGCAAAGTGTAAAGAGCATGGTGTCGAATCCAATTTTGCTATTTTAAGGACGGGAAAATACAGTTTACGCCGCAGCTCATGGTCTAACAGGGTTGTGCTTAATCTCTTAATAAGTTATTATGGCTGTGTTTTGAGTATAACATGCATTAAACCAATCAGAGTCTCATCTTCCATTCCCTTTAAGAGTTAGTTGCGTCGAGCCATGGCGCATTTGCTATTTACATGGCGGTCTTTGTAAGTGGAAAAACTGAATGCTTCAGTTAAACAGACCATCTGCAGCGTGAGTGTAAAGAATAAGCCTCCTCTATTCGGCCTCTTTACTTTACTCCTTTACTTTCGTTGATAAGGAAATGGTGTTGAATGCACTCCCCTGAAGTCATCAATTAGCCTACATATTTAATTCTGTTTAAGCACGAAGATTTGTTTCAAAACTATTTCTAAATTCAGTTCTAATTTACAGCAAACGAATAAAAGAACAATAATAAAGAAGTGTGGTTAAAAAACTGAGTTATATCCAAAGGTGTAGAATTGGCATGGACGGAGGGGATGTGTCCCCACCAATATCCACCAATTACTGAAATGTCTCCACCAATAATTTAATCGCCTTCAAAATAAAATAATGCTCTGTCAACCCTTAGTAACCTAGATGTGCTCAAAGGGTTAAAAACTCAGATCTTTAGGATCAAATAGATTAGAAATCCCAAGAGCTCAGTCAAAGCAGGGTGAATCGGCTTTCGGCTACTACGCCCCTCGCTGCTGGAATCAGCTTCCAGAAATGATCAGATGTGCTCCAACATTAGGCACATTCAAATCAAGACTGAAAACACATCTGTTTAGCTGTGCCTTTACTGAATGAGCACTGTGCTACGTCCGACAGATCAAACTATTATGTTTTTCTCTTCTTTTTAATTCTTTTATAACACATTTTATCTGCTTTTATGCTTATTTATTTTATTTTATTTTAATTTTTTAGCATTTTTAGTATTTATTTTTATTTCTCTTATACTTGTTTCTTTTATTCCTGTTTATGTAAAGCACTTTGAATTGCCACTGTGTATGAAATGTGCTATATAAATAAACTTGCCTTGCCTTGCCTAAATCCATAGACATATATAATAGATAATAGGGATAAACTGGTTAAATTGCGTCACATGCCTCTCTAAATTTCTAAATCTCTTCAAAGCCGGGTTGCTGTAAAATCATGTAAATTGTAAATTGACTTTGCAGGACATGCTTCATTAATAGTTTTTTTGTATTATTAAGTGTTTTAAACCTTTATTTATGTTTTTAAAAGCACGCATGCACGGATGTACATCCCCACCACTATCAAGATCAAATATACGCCTTGGTTATATCCAAACACTTATCATTATTCTTATGCCCCATATGGTGATGCATACGTCTCCAAAACCTGACAGGTGGACAAATCTAAACTTGTTTTTATTATAACAAATATAAATACACATATAATAAATGATACTGCTAATAATAATAACATTATAATAAAAATGCTAATTTTTGTCCCTCTGGACATGGAGAAGGCATGTAGGTAGTAGTTTTATATTTATGTAGAAAATAATAAATGTTGTAACATTTAATCCTTTATTTTTGTATATGTGAAGATATTTGTGAACTGATGTCGTTCCTGTGTGTATTAAGTGTTTGAACCTGCATATAACTAACGCGCTCTGTGCTGGACTTTGGACCAGCTTTTACTTGGTCAATGGCACAGTCTATTCAGTTTCTCAAAATAGCAACGCTCCAATAATACGCCTTAACACACCTCCGTTCTAGGCACACAGCACACCCATGAGTCCACAAAGTGGTGCAAGTGGATTTACTATTTAAGCAACATGGCACAAAACGTGAAAATTAGTGTTGCGCTGCTCTGAAAATAGCAACAAATCGTGCCAAACACGTCTTGCACCTTATTGCGCTGGGTGTATAATAGGGCCTTGGGAGTAAACATCCCCTCAAACATTTGATGACTAAATATGTGCTGTACATAACAAAATACATATAAAAGCCTCAAAGCCACACCTACTGTATATCTTACATCATTATCATCAACATATAGGATTGAAGTTTCGAAGTTCAGGAACTAACTTTATTTTGGACTTTTTTAAAAAAATATGACATTGTTTGTTTTCTAATTTAGCTTTAAGCTTTTGATTTAATTGCTGTGTTGCTTACTGAGATTACTAAGATTTCTGCCAAATTGAACTCATCTTCAACTCATCTTTTAGGACATTTAATCAGACGTTTGGCTAATGTAATGCATTCTAACTCCTCAAACATTTGAACTTGGGTCTTTTATGCCATTGTATGAAGTGTATGTGCTGCATGATTGCATTATATACTGTAGGAAGAAAAATGAACCCTGCAATATGCAAAAAGCTTCTTCAGATGACTTGAGTAGCTCTATCTGAAAACGATCAGTTCTTTTAGATTGATTGGGGTGATTTTGAAGGGGAGTGTTTTTATATAAAATAAAATAACTTACAGGTATAGAGATATACAGTAGAACAAAGATGCTGAGTAACTAAACCGTAGTTTGTTTTTCTGAAGAATTTACCAGTATTCAGGTACAGAGAGTGATATAATCAAAATAAAAACTGCATTGTCTTCTGATATTTAATGTTAACTGTGCCTAAAAAACATAAGAAATGATAAACTTTCACTATATAGTTCTTCAACTTTGAAATTAATCTACAAATCACGTGTTGTCAACTGTCAAGTCTACTAAACTATGATCCCTGCTTGATATAGCACATGCTACTGTTGTGATGTTCATGCTAAAGCAATATATTGTGCAACTCTAATGAAGAGTCCTTTGCAAGGAGATCATATTTTGAAGTTTACTATTAGTCTAAGACCCTAAAAAGCAGTAGCGGCAAGAGACCTCTAAAATCTAATACACATAGGTGTGACCCCTGACCTCTTCCTAGTTATCACTGACATCTCTAAGTCACATTCACTCTCTCTACATCTGCCGTTTGACTTTTGCCCTCTAACCATCACAGTTCTTGAGACGCCGCCCAGCATATCATTCCTCACCTTTAACCCCTTCTCTTCTCCATTTTGCCCCCAGGCCTTCGTCAGCAACATGAAATCGGCCTGTCTCTCCCTGCTTTTGGTGTCTGTATGCTGGGCTCTGCCCTTCCGTCAGTCCGGTTTCATGGACTTCGTAATGGAGGATGAACCGGCTTCAGGAGATGGTCCAGGTCCAGAATTGCCTACCACTCGTAAACCACTTGTTGAAAGACTTCCTATGATGCCAGAAGGACCTGAAGTACCTTTCTGCCCCTTCCGATGCCAGTGCCATCTGCGGGTGGCCCAGTGTTCTGACCTAGGTAACCATTTTATTGACTTGAGACTGCTTGGAGATATGACAACTAGAATCATTGTAGTACTGGATGAATTTGGGCAACATTGCAAAATTATAAGTGACAATAGCAAACTTGATAACCTCAATCAACAGACCAAACACTGCATATAACTAGATGCTAACTAGCAGTGCTTTAGCAACAGCCTAAAAACCACCCAGAACAACTTTGCAAAAATTTTGGAACCATCTTAGAATTTATCCAACATAGGCTCATTCTGAAAACGTAGCTCTATATACATTTCTGGTTACCACGAATTTATGTAGCCAGAGATACTTCCATATGGATGGCTTTCCCGCTGTTACCAGTTTGTCCTGTTAGCTCGCCATGTACGTCGGCGGACTTGAAACGCAGAGAGGAGTTGACCACGATGAGGGGTTTGAGTCTGGTAAAGAATGGTTCCAGAAATCCGGTAAGACAAAAACAGAAGCCAAAACTAAAATAAACAAGTAAATAACAGGGTGAGAATGTGGTAAAAATCTGCTTTTCTTTTTCTGGATTGCTTTGAAAATTGTTGGTTGGGTTTAGGCAAATGGGCGGGTCAATCAATACAATTGGTTCGGTTTAGGGAAGGAGGAGGGTGGGTCAGTTGATCGGTCAGTCAGTCGACAGCGGCCTCAGGTGGATTTACACAAGAAGAGCAGGCACGAATGACACTCACGAGAGACATTTGAGACCTCAAAAAGCGTACACAGCGGCCTCTGGTGGATTCGCAAAAACAAAAATTGCAAAAAAAACGTACCTCCTGGGACATATTTCACGGTCTCCAGAAATGTTTATAGGGGTACATTTTCAGAATGAGCCTGGGTTGAATTTATCTGATGAATTTATCTTTTTTCCTCTTGACCTGCAAAACCTACAAATGTCAAACTGTGTAGCAATGCCCTAGCAACCACACAGAACACTAAAAAACACCCTAGCAAACACAGACAACGCTCAGTCGCCTGCCTAGCAATTATACAAAACACTGTTGCATAGATCTAGCAAATATTCTAGAGTAACTGAGGACGACAACATCTATAATAATTATGCATATTATTAATGCCTTGGCAACACCTTAGCAACTGACTTAGGTTTAAAATAAACCTTGCAAAACCCTGTCAAGCATCTGTCAGCCCTTCTGATGATAATCTATTTGCTAATTCTACAAAACTTATAATCTGCTAACTGCTTAAAAATGCACTAGCAACCACACAGAACACAAAATAGACTCCATACAATAGCAATACCTTAGCAGTCAGTGACCTGCTTAGCAACCACCAAGAACCCCATTGGAGCATTGCAGTACTCTAGCAAACACACAGATCATCACTGCCTAGCTATACCCTAGCAACACATTTGAAAACACCCAGGAAGACTGTTGCAACTGTCTCTCGGTCTTGCTAAACCTTCAAACTCCTTGGCATCACCTTAGTAAGCATGCATAACTCTCAAATACCTGCCTAGCAACCCCCTTAGCAATGGTCCAGCCCTCTATTTTGTATTTAATCTGTTTATTGTAAATGGTCTGCAGTGCCTTCACACTTACAACTCTTAATATTCATTCTTTCATTTTCTTTTCGGCTTAGTCCCTTTATTAATCTGGGGTCACCACAGCGGAATGAACCGCCAACTTATCCAGCATATGTTTTACGCAGTGGATGCCCTTCCAGCTGCAACTCATCACTGGGAAACACCCATGCACACTCATTCATACACATAAACTACGGACAATTAAGCTTACCCAATTCACCTGTACTGCATGTCTTTGGACTTGAGGGTGAAACCGGAGCACCCGGAGGAAACCAACACGAACACGGGGAGAACATGCAAACTCGACATAGAAATGCCAACTGACCCAGCCGAGGCTCGAACCAGTGATCTTCTTGCTGTGAGGTGATCATGCTACCCACTAAGCCACCGTGACGCCAAACTCTTAATATTTCTCAAAATATTTAAAAAAAAAAATCCTTTTCAAGGTAACATCCGAGTTTGAGTTTAACACGGTTTACTAAATAGTCATGCTAGTTTCCTTTCTTTCTTTGTTTTCCTTGAATGGGAGTTTGGTCCTATGCCTGATGTCAGTTTTGTCGTGACATCAACCGTCAAAGGCCAAGCAGCCTTTATGTTTGATCTGCCCATTGTTGAGTCACCACCGAATTACCAACGTCACTGCTTCAAAACCACTTTAAATGTTTTCATATGCTGTTAACTGCACTCACTTCCGTAGACGACTCGGCACTAACCTCCAGACGGCTGCCTTATTTTCCTAATTGAATCCCCAGGCATGTGTGAGTGTGTATGTTAATACTTATGAAAGTCAGGTCTCTTATTTTATTAGGTTACTTCCAAACATTACCACTTCTCTTCCTGTAAAACTGCCCTCTGTCACTAGTGATTTAATATAAACAAAAACAGACACAAGAGTCTGTCAAATCCTTATGAATGTTTCAATTTTTGGTGATTAAATCTATTTGTATTGCTTCTAAAAATAAACTCAAACATTCAATACTCCTAGAAATATGTTAATTTTTATGTTCCATGGGTATAAAATATACAAACAGTACATAACAATATTTTTCTCCGCATGATTTGGGTGAAGTCAAATTAAAACCACACAGCAACATGAATATTTTGAATACCACAGATTTTGATTAACGGTGTGTTGTTCACACTTGGCAGGATTGGTTAGTTTAAAATGAGTCTCTGTCCACTTTCATATGCTTTCTGGTACAGTTTGACTGAAATATGAACACAGCAGACCAAAAACATCTAAATAAACAATAAGCAAGACATGATGTCACAAGATATGACCCTAAAGGAGACAGAAAGTCATTAAAAGTCTCAAAGTGTGGACGAATTGAATCATTTTCTTCTTATTTTAGTCCTGACCAAATAAAGCTAAATTAAAGCTAACCGGTGCTAACAATGTCTTAACTGATGCTCAACACACGCAAATCTGATCAATTTTTTTAAAAAAGTACTCCAGGGTGTCTTGAACCTTTAAATAACATTAACAAGGATGAATAAATGTCATAATAAATGTATTACTAATTGTTTGTTCATATTAGGAAATGCATTAATTATGGAACCATTATTTTAAAGTGCTACCCAAAAATGTATATATGTATTTTCAACTAAAGCAAATTTGTAGTTTTAGAATAAATTTTACTGGATTTTTATCCATCTAATGCAGACAAACAGGGCTCAACGTATATCTTTTATAGATTTTTCAAAATCCATACTTATGCAACTTCAACAAAACTCTTGACCAAGCAAAACAAGAACAGCAGTACTCAGTAAAAGCCAGTTCCATTCTTTCACAACATTAACACTCAACACTTAAGGAAAAATAAGAGAAAACCAAATATCTGAGGTCTCCTGCTCTCATTTGCTCTGCAGGTCTTTTGGCATATAACAAACCTGGAAAAGAATAAAGGGGGAAAGGTGTGCGGGCGCGCCTGTTCTCCATCTAACTTTACCTCTTTTCAGAGAAATATGTGACCCAGTTAATGCAGCTGTGGGGAAAACCACTTGGCGATAGTGCCAGAAACCAAGAACAACTAATGGCAAAAATGAATTTGTCTGTCTAGGAAAGTTTGATTAAGAGATTGATAGTGTTTTTACTTGCTAACCACATTTAAGCCGTATTTTTGTCTGGCAGAAGTGGGAAAATTAAAAGAAAAATTAATTGTTTGAGTGTCTACCGGGAATCTCCTTGAAAAAGACTAGCAATACACTTCAAACCTCCCAGAACAAATACAATGACTGTGCACTTTTCATACTGTATTTAAAAAGTACATATATTTACTAGCATTTACTGAGTAAACAAATGTTAAAATGTATTAGGCTATATCACACAAATTTTCAGTGTTTGAACTTTCAGTAGCGAAATTTAAACAACTGAACTAAACTGAGCTTCAACTCTGAAATCTGGACTTTACTAGAATCATCTTAAGCTGCTTTGACACAATCTGCATTGTAAAAACGCTACAGTATATAAATAAACATGGATTGAATTGAATTGAATTTTTGGTTTTATATAGAGAAACATGAAATATGTTAGCAGTTTCAAAATGTTAACAGCATGCTAAAACATGTTCACAAAACGCTAACGATGCTTTAAAACATCCAGTGTGCTAAAACATTCTAACAATGCGCTAGAAGATGTTAGCAACTTCCTAACATGTGTTAAAGTATGTTACTTTCTGTTTAAGATTTATTTAATTAATGACTGTAAGATGAATCAATAGCCCAAAGCCTCAAACGGTGATGTAAATATAAAAAGTAGACCCAGCTATGTTATACTGCTAGAACATATATTTAATATCTAATAGAGGGTCAAATCTGTAGCATTAAAGAACACGCTGGCAAAGTGCAAGCATGCTAACAATGTATCTTAATATGCTAGGTATGTTAGCAACTTGCTAAATTGTGCTTTTAGATACGAGCAATGTGCTAAAACTGAATAAAAACAGACTAGAAATGTACTAACAACATACTAGTACATGTTAGCAACTTGCTACATGTTTAAGCACAAGAATTTTACTTAAAGAAAATACCAAATTGTATTTAATGAGCGATAGCATCAGCATGAATCTATCAGTCAAACCGTGATGTAAACAAAGAGAAGCTTCAGCCACAGTGCTTCTCTTCAGAAAACATTGTATTACTAAACACAAAAGAAAGAAAAACATTAGCAATAGGCTACAGCATGCTAGTAATGTAACTAGTTAAACATGCTAGCAGTTTAAAGTGAACAATAATGCTACTAGCAATGTGATAAATGTCTTAAAAACATGCTAGCACTCTTGTATGTATTGTGGATTAAACAACATCTCCTGTTTTCGTTTCTCACCTATAAAAGTAGTAGTTAAAAAGAAATGGATTTAACATCCGTGAGCCACAGGATTTATGCTATTCGCTGCCCTTGTTTTTAATTCACTTGCTGATTTTAGTGGCTAAATATTATTTAACCACAGAGGACAATTTGTTTTTGAATAGTTTAATGTGTTTGTTCCATCGGGGTTGCCAGTGAGCTTAACATTTCTTTCACTTTTCAGCTTGTTTACTAAGATTGGGCAGTTTTTATTGTGTCATTACAGCTTTTTTTGGATTACATACTGATAAAATATTCCATAATAAAACACTTTGACCTACATCGATTGGCTGAGATGTGTAGCCACTAGAAAAGTAGACTAAACAAAGCTGAAGGAACATTTGTGAGGCATCTCGGCAGCAGTGATATGTCCAGCTGTGATCTCTGTGTCCTCTGTCCTGTGGTTATATAATTAACATGGACATATTCCTAAACTGTTTATACACATCTGCTGATGAGGAAACTCACCGCTAAACAAAACCAAACAATGTTTGTGTGAGGCTCTGCCTAAAAAGCTTTTAGATTTGTTGGAGCAGATATATGTATGTGTATGTATGCACGTACATGTTTACAGTATTTTTTCTTACTTAAAGAAAACACTGTGGTATACAGTGGCCCAAAAAGCTTTTTTAACACACACACACAAAAAGTATATATTTTATCATTTAATGATGTCAGTTTCCTGTTTTGTTTCAAACAAAGTGTGTTTATGCTCTTAAATTATTTTTACAGCACTTGGCTTGATGTTTTCGTTACATAATGCAAAGGCATTGGTACATGTGAAGGCATGGCTTAAAAACAATTCATTATATTTTCAGTCCATGTAACGGTCTGGTCTGTAACGCATTAATTGAAAGTTACGTCATGCTATCGTCTAATGTTGGCAAAATCAAATTCCCCTTGTGTGGAAATCTTATGTCAGCTTTTGCAGTTGACAGCATTGCACAGCTTTTATAATCCTTCCAAGAAAAACTGAGACGTTTGGCATAGGAGTCTATGATCAACTCAATGAACCTTCAGTTTGTATCTGAACCATCACTAACTGTATTTAATTTAATTTAATTTAATTTAATTTAATTTAATTTAATTTAATTTAATTTAATTTAATTTAATTTAATTTAATTTAATTTAATTTAATTTAATTTTCCCTTATTTTAAGTGCATTTATTCATTGAACATCTATCAAACTCTAAATCTACGGTTAGAGATTTCGTTTTTATTTTACAATATTTAATTTATAATTAATAAATATAATAGCAATTAAAGTGCTAAATGAGTCATGAGTTTTAAATAGTTGATTATATTATATTATATTATATTATATTATATTATATTATATTATATTATATTATATTATATTATATTATAATGATTAAATTATTCATAATGAGATACTATTTAGAGTTACAATTATTTCCATTCCGGGTCTCAAAATTTTAGAAATGTTTCTTATGTTGCACATGTAGATTGGTAGCTCATAAACACTTCTATAAACAGTTTGGTCTATACAATGATGGCTTGAGCTCACATTCTTTCTGCCATTTAAATGTTTTCCAGGAACGTCGCGGCTCCATTTACTGCGAGAATTTATACTCTTGAAGGATTCTTGTGTTAGTATCTGAGTGTGTTGTGTTAGTGTTGGATCCATACGTCTGCAGCTGACATGATTTCAAAGTAGATTCTAGCCACAGAAGCCCAGATCAGCTCATATCCCATTTCAACAATGCCATTTTTTTCTCCCACTAACTTGCATTTCTGTGTCTTTAAGGTCTGAAGACTGTTCCAGAAAAAATTCCACTTGATACCACTCTCCTGGACCTGCAGAACAACAAGATCACGGAGATCAAAGAAAACGACTTCAAAGGCCTGAAGAGTCTCCAAGTGAGTTTCTCAATCACTCTCTCCTTCCCTTGTTCTCTTTCCTTTTAACCGCATTTTCTCTAATTGCCTAAATTGGATCGTGGAAGCGGTGGCATTTCTCAGTCTGCTTTTAAATCTCAGAGGCTTCTTTATTAGTAGTGCCCAGCTAGTACTAGATTGGACCCACGTTTACCTTAAAAACTACCTTAATTCTTCAAGGCAATAGATATTCATTGTGCAAAAATTCAACATAGTCCATATTGACACAATCTCAAATATATATATGTACAAAACTGTAACTAGTCCGGTCACTACCTTTAAAGGGTCCATACTTGTACCTTAAATGTATATATTAGTATCTAAAGGTTACAAATTTGTACCTAAAAGTTAATAGGTATAAGATGTACATTTCTATATGCTTCTGTATTTTTATTTGCATCATAATGTGTGCTCTGTTGGATGAGTGTGCAGGCTATTTGTTAGAGCTGTGGCGAAAAAAATGTCAGAATATTGATTCCCACGACACCTTATGTCAAGGAAATCGTGCCAAAATTTTGACAAATTCGTGTGATCTGACCGGGGCTTTACATGACTCCGTGGAACCACAATTGTTCTTTCTCGTGAACATTTAAGTGTATGATTAAAAACCATCTGCTGTTAAAACTAAGCTCATATAAATGTTTTTATATAATCCACTGTGGTCATAAAGGGATGGACATGGACAGCAACAATACTCAAGCAGGCTGTAATGTTTAAATGACGCTCAATTGGTACTTATAGTACTAATTGGTTTCCAAAGTGTGCCAAGGAAAACTCCCTCACACCTTTACACCAGCTTTATTGATCAATGATTTAAGGCAGGATGAATCCATGCTTTTTTATGTTTACGCCAATTAATTACCCCATCATCTCAATGCTGCAGCAGAAATTCAGACTCATCAGATCTTTTCCTTTTTCCAATCACCAATTTTTGTGAATCCGTGAGAATTGTAGCTTATGTTTCTTGCTGTAAGACTGGTGTGCTCTTCTGCTGCTGTAGCTCATCTGCTTCAAGGTTTACAACAGCAGTTGTAAATTGGTTGGTTGTTTGAGTTGCTTTTGTATTACTGAACCAGTCTGGTCATTCTCCTCTGACCTCTAGTCATTTTAAGTCATATTTTTGAAGCACCATCTCTAAACCCTAAAGATGCTTGTGCGTGAAAATCCACATTCAAAGTCTGAAATTCTTTTTGTCCCCATTCTGATGTTTAGTTTTAACTTCAGCAGATCTTCTTGGCCATGCCTACATGCATTGAGTTGCTGTCATGTGATTGGCTGATAAGATATTTGCATTGGCGAGCACTTGAACAGATGTACCCAATAAAGAAGTTGAGTGTGTAAACATTTTTAAGATCAGAGGCTGCTTGCTTTTGATAACTGGAAGTGACAGTAAGATATTTTTGCATGATCTTGAAACCAACGTAGAGAACGTGAAGTCCAAATTTACAAATCAAAACCATCCGCGAGCCTCATTTCGCATAAAGTGAAATTCTAAGCTAAAAGCAATTCTTTTCCCAAAAAACAAATGCTTGAGCAGCACTCCAGAGAAAACACACGAAACGCTGTTGGCCTGCCAAATGTGGAATTGGGTGCTACAACCACAGCGGTCTTTGGAGGCAAATATCGGCTCCAATTTTTCACAAACATGGCAGAAATTCTCTGGAGATCTTCAGATACACTTCACAAAATGTCACTTCAGGGAAACTCGTGATCCAGAATGCGAAATCCTCCATGCTTCCAATCCAGAAAACAGTGTGAGAAATGTGTCACTCCCAGCTGCACAAGTGTAATGATTCATTTCTGGAGCAGATCCAGAGTTCAGTGTCCTGAACTTCAATAATATACAGCCTCCCGTTGAGGGCCCTTTGTGTTTCTCGCTTTCCAAGCTCAACATCCACAAGGCGCCAGGATCCGTTAGGCGCCAATGAGAAATGAATGCAAACAGTACAGAAAGTGAGAAAATGCTGCCAAAATGCTATGCGAGCCGTCGCTATTTAATTATCCTAGTGAAAATAAATGAAGATTTTATTCGTTGGAATGTACTATAGATTACGGTGACTGAACGTTTGGTTGCTTAAAGCTGAAATGGTGTGCATTTCAACACTAATAACTAATATAATGTGCTCTTTTTAGACGCTCATCTTGGTCAACAATAAGATCACTATCATTCATGCGAAGGCGTTTTCTTCTCTGATCAATCTGGAGAGACTTTACCTGTCCAAGAACCTCCTGAAGGAAGTTCCTGCAAATATCCCGAAAAGCCTGCAGGAGCTGCGCATTCACGAGAACCAGATTAACAAAATCAAGAAGTCTTCTTTCGCTGGCATGGCCAATGTCATCGTCATGGGTAGGAGATTTTGTCCATGATAACTAGAAATCTTTCGGGTAACTTGTTTGCATTGGCACAATTTAGGGTTGCTGCTTTGTTACTTGGTTATCTTGATTTGCAAAAGTTATATTTATAGGTTATGGTGTAATTTAGTTACGTGCGTAAAATATATTATAAAAATAACACTTTTTATGATTATATAGATCAGGGGTTCCCAAACTTTTTTGTAAAAAAAAAAACCAAATATCATTGAGAGCCATGGGCCGAAGATAAATATGCCAAACTATTTACATTAAAGTTGCCATTGATAATTTCTTAATTTATTTTATAATATTTAAAAATGAATAGAAAACATTACTTTGAATTGTATTTACTAATGCAGTATAACTTTTTAATAATAGCTAAATGCATTAAAAACATAATCACATTTATAACACCATGGAGTTCAATGCTGAATGCACTAGTCAAGCAGAACTCTATCCGTCGGGTGACAGTATGTTTATTTTAAATTAAACTAATGCATTTAAATTGAAACGTTAAATTTCAGTTCGCTTTTTGTAGCTTAACAATAAAACAAACAAATAAAAGGTTGCATTAAATTTGAAATGACAATACCTAAGCCATCCCCATCATCCCACGGGCCCTAGTTTGGGCATCTCTGATATATAGGTTCATTTTGGGATTATTTGAATTACGTTTTTGGTTGGGTGATGATTATATTATATATTTGTTTAACTTTATTTAATTGAGTATAATTTATTCTATGTTAAGTTAGATTGTCTTTTAGTTTAAGATTTTTATTTTTCATTTTTCCAATGTCACGTATATCTGAAATGTGACTGTTTGTATTTTATTTAGTTGTAGAGTTTTGTATGTACTTATGTATTTTTATTTTTTTTAATTCTGCTCTGAACTCAAGACCACATTAATTAAAAAAATGGCCAGTTGTGGAAAGAGTACTGAAAAATCATACTTAAGTAAAAGTACCACTACTTGCCTAAAAATGTAGTGCAAGTAGAGTAAACGTATCTGTTGTAAATATTACTCAAAGTATGAGTAAAAATTAGCCCTTTCAAAAGTACTCAAGAGTAGTGAGTCTTGTGCCGTAAAAAGCTGATGCAGTTACAGTACATGTCAATTGAGGATGTGTTTACACGTAACATTCTGTAGTGCATTTAGTTATTGCCCAGCAGGCACACAACATCGTAAGATGTTAACTTTAGGTTAAATTTAGTTTGTGATGTCGGGTGACCAAAATTCAGGTCTAGTCAGCGTCTAAGGACAACGTTATTTTGATGTCCAGATATTTGGTTTTAGGTTGTGTTGGAAAGTGACCAAAATTCAATGTCGAGACAACAACACTTGAATCAATGTCATATTCACATT
Source organism: Danio aesculapii (assembly GCF_903798145.1). Lineage (NCBI taxonomy): Eukaryota > Metazoa > Chordata > Actinopteri > Cypriniformes > Danionidae > Danio > Danio aesculapii. The sequence goes on from NC_079438.1 coordinate 42,929,661, forward strand.
AAATACTGACATTTATATCTCAGGTATGGCAACCAAAATCTAATATCTAACAGAAGTCATAGAGTTAACGTCTACACAACGTCAAGCTGTAGCATCAATAGACGTTGATATTTGGTTAATTTTAGGTTGGGTGTTGGACATTGAAGTCGGCCTGACATTGGGTTCTGACATAAACCTGATTTTCATTTTCAAACAAAATGCAACGTGCCAATGATGTTGGGGTACAACATTAATCTGACGTCATGTTGACATCTTGTGCCTGCTGGGTGTTTAAGGCCATTTCGGTCATATAGTATAGTAAACATCCTTCATCTTCTCATCAGTGACATGCATCTAAACAGTCTTTGGGTCAATGCGTGTAAAGATTTTGCATATGCTTCCAAACAGGTTTGCTGCAATTATAAATCGCCCAAGTCCTGAGGTAGTTCATTATGATGCGATTTATCTTCTATGTGCGATTTAATTGGACAGGAATCACAGGACTGATTTTTCTGATCCCTATAAATAAGAAAAAATAAAGTAGTGACAGCAGGTTGAAGGAAAGTAGAGGAGTAAAAGTACCGATCCAGCGCTAAAAAGATGCTCAAGGGAAAGTAAAAGTACACAATTTTAAAACTACTTAACTACTTACCATTTCATAGAAAAACTACTTAATTACAGTAATTTAAGTATCTGTAATTTGTTACTTTACACCACTGATAACAACAGATTTTTTTTAATTAAAGCATTAATTTTCTAATATACCAAACATCTTTATTTTTTTATTGTAGATTTGTATATGCATATGTATATTGCATCTGTATACATAATACCTTCCAGTTATTTTGTACAAGTTGGCAAATGTACATCTGGCAAATGTAAACAGTGTACATTTGGACTGTGTCCCTCTTCCAGAGCTGGGCTCAAACCCTCTGAGTAGCTCGGGAGTCGATAACGGGGCTTTTGCTGATCTGAAGAGGGTCTCTTACATCCGAATTGCCGACACCAACCTCACCTCTATTCCCAAAGGTACTGAATCACCTCTAAAGTGAAGATTAATGAACATCCCTTTCACCTCAATGCATCAATACAGCACATTAATCTGTGTCAAAAATACCAGGTCTGCCCGGCTCGCTATTTGAACTTCACCTGGATGGAAACAAGATCACCAAAGTGACCGCAGACAGCCTGAAGGGCCTGAAGAACCTGTCCAAGTAAATACATATCTCTTCTTCATACAGTCAAAAAATAAATAGATCATCAGAAGGTCACTGGTTCGAGTCCTGGCTGGACCAGTTGGCATTGCTGTGTGGAGTTTGCATGTTCTCCCTATTTTCACGTAGGTTTCCTCCGGGTGCTCCGGTTTCCCCCACAGTCCAAAGATATGTGCTATAGGTGAATTGCATAAACTAAATTGACCATAGCGTATGAGTGTGTGAATGTATGTGTATTGGGGTTTTCCAGTACTGGGTTGTGGCTGGAAGGGCATCCGCTGCGTAAAACATGTGCTGGATAAGTTGGGGGTTCATTCCACTGTGGTGACCCCTGATAAATAATGGACAAAGCCTAAGGAAAAGGAATGAATTAAACAGGGTTCTCACACTTCTTGCAAGTACTTTAATGTTAGACATATGGATTTAGGGCATATAAAAAGTACCTGGAAAGTACTTAAAAACAAACAAGGGTCCTTGAAAGTGCTTGAATTATATTTGAAATTAAATCTATTTATGGTCTTATTTCGGTAATTGTACTGTGCTGCTGTCGAAAACAGAACAAACAAAATGAAAAATTCTGAATTTAAAAATCTTACATTTAAATTTTGTACATGAACTATGACAAATAATTTTTAAGCACATTTTATTGATATTTTATTTTAAAAAAACACACTTGAATATTACCAGTATTGAAATAACTGACATTTTAATGTAAATATTAAGTATGAGAGAAATAACAGTAAGGAGTTTCATGGCGCTACAAATGCTGGGGGAATTAAGAAAGGTGCTTGATTTGAAATGAATAGTGCTTTAAAAAGTCCTTGAATCTTCTGTTCATGAAAGATGATTATTAAATTAACATTAAAATTGTAAACTTATTAAAATTGCTGTTTAAACTTAATTTAGCTAAATGGAACCAAAAACCATAATACATTTTTAAACCAATCAAATCACTTTCTGAATTACTCTTGTAAAACAAATTCATCTTAAAGGTAATGAGGTCAACTAGAATATTCTGTTGGCTGTTGCAGTTTAAACTCATTGTTTTTTATTTGTACATACAGACTAGGCAAGTAAAACGATACTGGCAAGAGCACAGTTATTATATTAAATGAAAAAAAAACATGATCATTGTGGTTTTTAATAAGGCTTGAATATTAATCTCCACAGTGGTGACCTCAAAACTCACCATCTTAATTAAAACTCTTCTAAATCTCTAAAAACATGTGAAGATTAAACTTTAACAAGTCTTCCAAGTCTATTTACTTAAAACCCTTAGGATTACATTTACTGTCAAGATATAGATTTTATTTCCACGGGAATAATTAATACCCTAGTTATATCAACAAAAATTATTCATGTAAACCCAAAATAATCAAGTTAACTTATTGTTTTAACTTGATTAAATGTTGATGTTTACTGCTCAATATATATAAGGCTCAAAATTATCAAAATTCAAATCTAAATTATAGCATATAGTTTAATTTATCCCACATTAAGTTAGATTGTCTTTTAATTTCAGATTTGTTTTTCAGTTTTCCAGTCTCACATGTATCTGAAACCATTAGAAACGTGACCATTTTTATTTTATTTTTCTTAGTTTTAAATGTTTGTATATATATTCAAGACCACATTTATAAATAACAACAGTTCTTTAAATTAAAACGTCAGTTTTCTAATATACCAAATATTGTTTATTGTAGTTTTGTATATGAATATGTATATTGCATCCATATTTACCTTCCAGTTACTTTTATTTCATTTTATTGATAAACAAAAAGTAATATTGGCTTATTATATAGCAAGTTATATAGCAATATTGCCCTATTTACTTAAAACATTTAGGATTAAACTTACTGTCTATATAGGTGTTTAAATCGGGAATAATAAATATACTAGTTATGTCAACAAAAATTATTCAAACAAAATAATAAATTCAACTTTTTACATTTTTTTTAATTAAATTTTTTAACTTTATTAAATGTTAATGTATACTGCTTTATATATATATATATATATATATATATATATATATATATATATATATATATATATATATATATAGATATATATATAGATATAGATATAGATATAATGCTCAATAATATCAATTTCAATGAAAATTATAATAATGCATATTACAATTATGTGCAATGCTCAATAATATCAAAAATAAAGGGAACACTTGGAGCTATGTTGTGTTACCTAGTTGTTTTGCAGTAGATTTAACCTAATATAAATAAATAGTTAAAAATCATTAATTGTTTCGTTTTCACTTGTGACATGTGGAGCAGCAGAGGTTTCACTTTTTTTAACCAAGTAATTTCAAAAATCTGTGCATATTTCTCATTTGTTATGGAAACATCATGGTTATGGAAGTGGCTTGACAGAAACCGTGAAAAATATCTGAAAATCTGACTCAGGAGGGAAAGAGCACGGTGCAGGGGAAACAATAATTCAGAATTCATTAGTTTTGTTGTGAATTTGCATGAGAATGGTTTGGTTGGAGGTGACTGTTGGCTCAGTTGTACACCATGACATCAGTGCAAGGATCAGTTTGCTTTGGATCACACTGAGAAACTAGAACATTCATATTACACACATTTTCCACCGTACATGCCGAAACTGAAACACAGCCGAGATGTTATAAAACAGTATTGACTCAAATAGTGACTGCTTCATGAGAATAATAGAGGATTGTTGGGTCGTCGGGCTCATAATTCCGATAATATTTAATTGGAAATTTTTGTTTTCTTACACTGTAAAACCCAACAGTCAACTTTATCAAATGAAATGAGTGTAGTTAACTCAACATTGACTGAAAGTTAATTCTGCTCATTTGAAAAGAGTTTTGAACTCAGTGTTGAAGGTAATGAGTTAATTAAAAACCTCATTACTTCAACTTAAATGGAGTTAGTTCACGGTACTCATGTAGATTAGTCTTTAACTCAAACGGTTTAAGTTGCCTTAACTTATTGAGTTTTTCAGTACTCAGTTGGTTTGAGTTCTCTTCATTTATCAGGTTTTACTGTGCTCAAATTGCTTCATTTACTCAAATAGATTAAGTTCACAGTACTCATTAGGATTAGTTTTTGAACTTAAATGGTTTGTTGCAATCGGTTTCCTCAAACAGTTTGAGTTACCTTAATTTTCTGGGTTTTACAGTGTATTAATTTTTATTTTCAGTTTGGCTTCATCTTTGTATTAATTTATCAAAGTTTTTCAGTGTAAGCTTATGCAGTTTTTGGTTTATTTTAATATTTTAGGGCAGCATTAACATAAATCTTTTATTTAAAAAAATATAATACTTTTATTCATAAAATTTACAATAAATTAATTAGTTAAATAGAAGAAATTATTCTGTTTGAATAAAATTCATTTGACTTTCATCACATTTTAAAAATTATATAAAAATATTTGTAAGAATATTTCACAAATTATTCTTTTATTTTATTTTCAGTTAAACAGACACATTTTTTCTTTTTAGTTAAATAGATTTAACTAATTTGTCACCCTTTTAATATTTTTAGTTTGTTTTGAAAATGTATTTTTGTTTAGTTTTAGTGGTTCGCTGTTTACTTTAGTTAATGAAAAAGTTTTTTAGTTTTGATAAATGATATTAAAACCTGTATGTGTTTGTAGGCTTGGTCTGAGCCACAATGAGATCAGCGTGGTGGAGAACGGCTCTCTGGCCAACGTGCCTCACCTGAGGGAACTTCACCTGGAAAATAACGCACTTACTGCTGTCCCAGCCGGCCTACCAGACCACAAATACATTCAGGTGACAAACTTCACACAAGATAACAGACTATTTACACATACAGTATACGGTGCAGATCAAAATTAGGCAATTGCACATTCTAAAGAAAGAAAATACAAAGAAATCAGTATATGACAATTCAAGATATAAATTCAGGGAAGCTGAGAAATTGTAAATCATATTATTTTGTTATTTAGACATTTTCCATTTTTTTCAACTAACTTGGTTAACAAGCGGATATAGGTTGTTATTTTGTTCTGATCTCACAGTTTTGAAGTTATCATCATGCTCTCAATTTCAGGTGATCTACCTTCACTCCAACAAGATCGCTGCTGTGGGAACAGAAGACTTCTGCCCACCAGGCTATAATACAAAGAAGGCCATGTATTCAGGCATTAGCCTGTTCAGTAATCCAGTGCCCTATTGGGAGGTGCAGCCAATCACCTTCCGCTGTGTCTTCGACCGCTCGGCCATTCAGCTCGGCAACTACAGGAAGAAGTAGAGCGTCCGATCAGACGACTCAGTCACTGTTTTCATCCCGCCCCTTCCTCTCTGACCCTTTCAAGCACACAATTTAGTCTGAATCTCATATTTGAGTACCATCCAAAACCTAGCTAACATAAAAACAAACGTTTTGCTGATGTTCCTGTTAAGTTGTGAGGATGTTATTTCAGTATGCTCTCTGAGTATCTAAAATGTTTTGTTAGATCAACCCGCAATGAAAATCTTCAATGTGTTCATTCACTCACCCGTATGTTTCCAAGAAATGTGCTTGTTCAGAACACAGATGAAGATATTTTGAATGAATTTGAGAGATTTCGAACATCCAATGTTTTATAACCTAATAACATTTTCAAATATGTTGTTTTTCATAACCTTAAGGGAACATTACCAAAACATTTCGTGTTACACTCTTAGAAATAAAGGTTCTTTATTGGTGTTGATGGTTCCATGAAACTTTTTTATCGCACAAAAGTTGTTTGCCATGAAAAGTAGTGCTTTTTGTTTGTACATTATCTAAAAAAATGGTTCTTTGAAGAACTTTTCACTGAAAAAGTTCTTTAAAGAACAAAAATATCCTCTTTTTGGATCTTCCGTCTTTATTTTTAAGAGTGAAACTAGGAATAGCAGCATTACTCTTTTCAACATGCAGTTTGCAAGACAGAAATCACCTGATATTTCAAATGACCAAATGCATATCAGTATTGAACTAAACATACAGATGATGTTGCTATAATTGCAGAAGAGAGCAGAATATGTATGATTTTATTTGAAGATATAAAAAGAAAAGAAAGTCAAGCCGTTACCACTTAGAATATCCAATAGCGCACATCATGATCGCCCAGACAAAATGTTGAATTTTTGGAGGGTTGTTTTGGACCTTTTGGACAGAAGCCATGTTGTTGATGATCTCCGCCTGCCTGTGGAGCGGGCAGCAAAGGTTAACACACGTCAGCCAATAACAAGAGCTTGTATGCTAGAATGTACGCAGTTATTGCTTTTTGTTTAGCTCTAGTTCAGTTTGTGCTGTTGAAAATCATTCTGAAATGGGAGAAAACAGCAAGTCTCTTTGTTCTTGGTTCTTTTTTTTGTTTTTTGTTGGTGACATTTGTGTTCACGATCTCATCTGCTCTGCCCATAGAATATACTTGTCATTTCGACGAAAGTGATTCCCCCAACATATACGCATGCTTTTCCTTGATGAATGTGGTGTGATGTGCGATTGTGTGTCTTTTTGTGTTTGTTGATCGTCTGTGTTTCAGTCTGGAAGGACCGGGAGGGAGACGGTGGACATGGACACCTCCTGCTTTCATGAGAGTCGCGAATGTCTCTTGTATAGACGCTGTATATAAACGCTGTATAAAAGAATCCTATCAATGCTTTCAAGCACAAGCACTTACAGTAGTTTGGACTTTAATATATCAGCAATAAAGGTAATCCCTTTCTCTCTCTCTCTCTTTCTCTCTTTCTCTGTCCAATGAGGGCTCCGACACAGGTGTCTTGAACAAAATAAACAGTCAAATCTCTCACCGTGCTTTCTGGAAAACTGTCACTGGGTGGTTTATTCTGGCACATGCTTGCTTTTCTGGTAAATGCAATTGAATGCTACTTGAATACAACACACAGGACAAACTTTGTGGGATGGATGCTAGAGTCGCAGAAGGCCTTGAGGAGCTGAGGTAAAAATGTCACGTTTAAGTGCTAGCTCTGGTTTCTGTCTCTCAACAAAACAGTTTCAGCTTGTATTTTTACATCAGTTATACCAGTACTGTCATACTAAGCTAAAACTGAAATAAAACTTTTACCATTATCTGACTAAAACAACAACAAAATTGAGTACTTCCTCATTTTTGTATAGTTTAGACTTAATGTATAGTGCATCCGGAAAGTATTCAAGCTCTATCAGGTTGGATGGGAAGCGACGGTGTACAGTCATTTTTAATAGGCTTTAGGTCTGGGCTCTGGCTGGGCCACTCAAGGACATTCACCAAGTTGTTGTGAAGCCACTCCATTGATATTTTGGTGGTGTGCTTTGGGTCATCGTCCTGCTTGAAGATGAACCCTCACCCCAGTCTGAGGTCAAGAGCACTCTGATGCAAATTTTCATTCAGGATGTCTCTGAATATTGCTGCATTCATCTTTTCCTCTATCCTGACTAGTCTTCCAGTTCCTGCTGCTCTAAAACATCCCCACAGCATGATGCTGCCACCACCATGCTTCACTGTAGGGATGGTATTAGCCTGGTGATGTGCAGTGCCTGGTTTTCTCCAGATGATTCCTTTGTCTTCATGCTTGGTTTGTGCTTTGACATGCACTGTCAACCCTGGGACCTTATATAGACAGGTGTATGCCTTTTCATGTCCAATCAACTGAATTTACAACAGGTGATCTCCAATTAAGCTGCTGAAACATCTCAAGAATGATCAGTGGAAACAGAATGTACCCGAGCTCAATTTAGAGCTTCATGGCAAGGCTGTGAAAACTTATGTACATGTGATTTGTTTTTTAAATAAATTTGCAACAATTAAACAATCTTTTTAATGATTAAATAAATTAATTTAATCCATTTTGGAATAAGGCTGTAACAAAACAAAAAAAAATGTGGAAAAAGTGAAGCGCTATGAATACTTTCCGGATGCACTGTACTTAACTAAAATTGTACAAAAGCATATTACAGAGTAATAAAACTAAAATAGACTCTTTAAAACTTGATAATACTTTATAAAACTTGAAAACATGATAATAATACAAAAAACTATGAAATACAAAACTTCAATACTGTTATTCCTGTCAAATTTTGGCTACCATACCAAATACAATGTTAACAAATCAATCAAAATTATATATAATGAAACTGATGTCTTAATTTATATTTCTTGTTTAAAAATAAATAAATAAATAAATAAATACAACAGTTCTGTCCGATTCTCGAATCTGATTGGCTGATAGCAGTGTCTGTTGAAGGAGCAGTATCAACAGATATTAGGCAGACAGTCTCCTAATACTCAAATGGACCATCAAAATAAAGTGTTACCATAAATTCAAAGAGAAACACTTCAAAACACTCATACTTTTCCCCCTTGTGAATCAACAAATAATTTCAAAGCCTTTATGTGGCCTTTTATTGTGTCTAATACAAAGATACTAAGTTACATTTTATTTCTGTAAGCCATAACTCATTAAATTGAATTTAAAACAATAGTGTGTTCCCATTTACTTTAATTCATCTCAACTTTATAGTCTGAGCTATTGTTTTTACTTTGTCTGATACAGAATTAGCAGCTTTTAACCAATACTGTTTGTAATTGTGTGGTATCTCACCATTGCAGACAAATGCGGTTTCTGGGTCGACCGTAAACAGACTTTATGAAAATTTAAATAAGAGTCAGGAGTCTCTATAAACACAGGGATTAGCTGTTAGGATGTTAGTTAATAGTAGCCTTTTTGAAGATGAAAAAAAGATATAATTTCCTGATTAGATGATATAAGGCTGGATAAGTCTATAAGCAAATATATGGTTATGAAATCAGACGCCTCAACAGATAGAACGGAAATGCTGAAAATATCATAAGGTCAGTTTTATGGATAAATACTTTTAATGAAAATGACATTAAATAACAGCTCAATAATGGTTACTCGGGAAAAAAAAAATCTAAAGTCTTTCAAAACATACAAGCAAAAAACTTTTTGAAACTTATTTAATAATAATATAAACTAATATACACCTTTAAGGTATTCAATTGCACCCTATAGGAGTAAATTAGGTTAAAGTAGGTCTTTTGAAACCAGTGAGAGTTTTTGTATTACAGTGTAACTTTTTTAAAATAGTGTATTGGTAATATAAACTTTCAAAGCAATATGTTGAGATCACGCGCATTCAGTACGGGTGTTTTAAATGCATTATAACACACAGGTGTGTCATCATTTATTCAGCAGATTCAGAAGGTCTCCAAGAGGTTTTCTCTTGTTTCTTTCTGATGCCTCCTTGTGGAGGATTTGTGTCGCACTATTTTGTTTCAATGTTGCACCGTCATTCGATCTTAAGTTCTTAAACCCCTCCTACAGAACACTCTCACACACCCCTCTCTCACTCTCTCTCCGTTTGTGTGTGTGTGTGTGTTTGTGAAAGAGAGAGAAAGATGGAAAGAATACAGTGTGTGATTGTGAATGTGTGTGAGTGTGTGTGTGAGAGAGACTTTTTATATCTTTAATTTACATTAAAATCTCAAAAGTCACAGTATTTTTTTTTTTTTTACAAAAGTCACATCTGATCAACAATCAAAACATAGTCATTCTTCAAATAAAGAGCAAAGAGCTTCATTCACGTGCCATTTAAATTGAAATTCAAGTACATGTCCAGTGAGTTGATCAAATTTTCCATTCTAATCCTTGATTCAATTCAATTCAATTCAATTCAATTCACCTTTATTTGTATAGCGCTTTTACAATGTAGATTGTGTCAAAGCAGCTTCACATAAAAGGTCATAGTAAATAGGAACAGTGTAGTTCAGTTTTTAGTGTTTAAGTTCAGTTCAGTGTTTAACCAATTTTAACCAATAATTGAGATTTAACCAATGCAATAAAAAATATCAAAATCTCTATCCTTCATCAGCTTCAATTCTGCAAGTTTTCCAAGTTGAGAGAGACACATTTTGACTTTAACGTTCTCTTTATTTACAACCATATTTTAAACACATTGATAAAAAAACAGAGAAGGAAAGACCAAAATAAATGCATATTCGAGCCGCTTAAGCCACAATCATGCACCAATCAAACAAGTATTTCCAAACAACCATCATGACCAACTTCACAGACACATTGATTAATACACCATTTAGATCTGAAAGTGTCCAAATCACCAATCAACTTATAATATGCATATTATATTTTAGTTTGGGATTTAATAAGTTCCCTAGTCAACCCCAGACCAATCAGCTTTCTTTTTTGTGACAACCAAATACCCAATTTTACTTGCCCAAACATAAAATTTATGAAATCATGAACTTGCATCTTGTTCCTGTTATAAGTCATAAGTCAAGTCATAAATAGGACAAATGTTTGTGAAATTACCAATATAAAGATAAAAACTACACTGTTCAATTCAATTCACCTTTATTTGTATAGCGCTTATACAATGTAGATTGTGTCAAAGCAGCTTCACATAAAAGGTCATAAATAGGAACAGTGTAGTTCAAAAAAAGTCAATTAATTACAGAAATTTACAGTAAAATAACATATGTTAAATAACAGAAATTTACCGTAAAATAATATGTTAAATTACAGAAATTTACCAGAAGTTTAAATTTAAAGAAATTTCTGTAATTTAATGTCTGTTATTTTACAGTAAATTTCTGTAGTTTAACAGCGGTTATTCTGCGGTTCATTTGTGTAATTTAACGTCCATTATTTTACAGTAAATTTCTGTCAATTAACTCCCGTTTTTTTACAATAAATTTCTGCAATTTAACGGCTATTATTCTATGGTAAATTTCTGCAATTTAATGGCTGTTATTTTACGGTAAATTTCTGTAATTTAACGTCGGTTATTCTATGATAAATTTCTGTAATTTAACGGCGGTTATTCTATGGTAAATTTCAGTAATTTAATGGCCGTTATTTTACGGTAAATTTCTGTAATTTAACAGCGGTTATTCTATGGTAAATTTCAGTAATTTAATGGCCGTTATTTTACGGTAAATTTCTGTAATTTAACAGCGGTTATTCTATGGTAAATTTCTGTCATTTAACGGCGGTTATTCTATGGTAAATTTCTGTCATTTAACGGCGGTTATTCTATGGTAAATTTCTGTCATTTAACAGCGGTTATTCTATGGTAAATTTCTGTCATTTAATGGCGGTTATTCTATGGTAAATTTCAGTAATTTAATGGCCGCTATTTTACAGGTTTTTTTCTTGCACCTCAGCTGCCGGGGAAAAAAACTGTAAAATTCTATTTTTTTTTTTCAGTGTAACTAAAACCTTTAATAAATATTATGGGCTTCCTATAATACTACATCAAGTCTTTAGTGATAAAGTAGATATAAAAACACGATTAAATAATGAGTTTAATTAAACTGTTAGAGTGAACAATGATGGAGCATGACTTCAACCATGTGGTGTTACATCATAAAATAAGTGACATCACTCGGTGAATGAAGAGGTTTATCCATCAGTATTAGACACTGTGTGTGTGTCTCACATGTCCCCTTAGCCTGAGTGTGTGATTTGTGTCATCTTAACCTGCTCATCGGTGTTGTATTAAGTGGATGTTTTCCAGTCTGAGCTTATCGTAGCACATGTACTGCCGTGTGTGTGCGTTTGCCAGTGTGAGTGTGTTTGTGGCAGTACTGAGGCCTCAGGATCACCCAACACTTGACTATTTGTGTCCTAACCGCATCTGAAGGTCTTCAGCTCATTAAGAGGAGACTAATGAGGGGATTTCATAAGCTGGCCATACTGTTTTAAACTGCAGCATTTAGACATTTCACTGACACTAGTTACTGTTTAATTACCCCAAACACCAATGTTAAGCTGAAAACATTATTATATATAAACATATTATTATTATTATTATTATTATTATTATTATTATTATTATTATTACTATTATTATACTGACTGCTTCAGGCTTGATAAATATATCGTATTAAATATATTTTTTATGTTTAAGATAAATGTATATAGGTTTAAAATGTAAATAAATGTTCAAATATGTTACTTACACACATTTAAAAAATAACTAAATATTCTGTAAAACACTTTGATACACTTTGGGTGTTTTTAAAGTGCTTTATAAATAATTCAAGTTTAAAGTGAAGTTAAAACTTTGTAAATACAATGTGCAAATACCCAAAAATGCTACCTTATTTTTATTAACTAACCAAGATTATTAATAATGACAATGTATTGCCATTTTTGAGGGTATTGCCAATGTGGTCACACTTTACAGTAAGGTTATATTAGTTCATGGTTTTTAATGTATTTACTAACACGAACTAATAATGAGCAATACTTGTACAGCATTTATTAATCATGCATGATTAAAATCCAAATATGTTAACATTGCACTGTAAAAAAATCCTGGTTGTCTTAAATTTTAAGGTGAATCAAATTAACCTTTTGAGTCCATATAGTAAACCTATATTATGTTAAACCGACTTAAAACAGCTTGCGTAACTTGTAAAATTAAGTTAGAACATGATTAACTTAGTTTAATAAGTTACAATGACCTAAAAACATATGCTGTCATGACTAATTGATCATATCATTGTGGTTAATGCACTGTGAGTTAACAAGAACTAATACTGAATGACTTTATTTTCATTAACTAATGTTAAAGAAGACGAATGAATATATTAAATGTATTGTACATTGTTTATTAATATAAGTAAATATTTAACATTAACTAATGAAACCTTATTTTAAATTGTAATAAATAAATCATCATATTTATCATAAATCATATTCAAAGTCAGATTAGAACTAGATAATTAATAATAATAATAATAATAATAATAATAATAATAATAATAATAATAATAATAATAACTACAGTATCCTTTCAAAGACAAAGTGGTTATTTAGTGGCTTTACATCAAGAACTGTTAATAAATCTTTTAAATATGAAGCTGTTTGACTAGCATTCAGCGCTGGTTAACCAATGTTTTTGAGCTCATGGTTTCCCTGTAAACAGTTTTGCAGTGTTTTCTTTAGTCAGCCCTCTCTCTCCATTTGTAAAACTGATGTGAATCGTGTGGTTAAATCAGTGTTGTGCTGACAAAGACGTGCATTGTAATGGGAACAATATGAGAAGCTGCTCAGATACAATTACATGAGTGTCATGACTCAGCATCTGCCTGGAAACAAAGTCAGTTTTATTCAGGGAAATGTGTTGGATAGTATGACTGAGGACACCTGACAGCATTCGGCTTTTAGATGGTAAAAGACTTTTTAAGTGTCAGATCAGGTTAAAATATGCTATTTTTTTCTGCAGTAGGGAATTAAAGACGATCTTTTGCTCAAACTGTGGTCTATGGTGATTCATATAATGCAAGTCAGACACTTTCAGTGGGGAAATAAAACTCCACACCTTATTTTAAGGCACAGTTCTTGCTATTAACAAACCACTAACTATAAGACTTTTAGCTCAATAAACTTCTAATGTGTTGCTTATTATTAGCTAGTAAGGTAGTAGTTTAGGTGTTGGATATGATTCGGGATGTAGAATAAGATCATATTGAATAAGTAGTAATAAACAGCCAATAGCTTAATAATAAACAGGCAAGCCAGTAGTTAATAGTGAGAACAGGCACTTGAGCTAAAGTGCAACAGGATGTTTGTTTGATTTTTTTTTTTTTTTTTTTTTTTTTGTAAACCAACAATGCTTTATGTGTAAGCCATTATTTAAAACAGTCATTCTTTAAATGAATTTAGCAGTGCTTATTTAAAACAGTAAAAACATCAACCATTTGGTAGAGTGTCAGTCAAAGGGTTATGAAGCAAAAAAATCAGTTCACTTTGTGGAAGGAGTTGAAAAAAATGTACAACATTACTACTTGCAATCACTTAGCAAACAGCTAGATTGTAAAATAAGTGCGTCAGTAAGTGTACAGTTTTCTCCAGTTACTGATGCTGCAGTACAGACAGATGTTGACAAGTACTGGCATAGCTAGCATTTAGCATAAATTTCTGTTTCTGCCTATTTCTCAGCACTGTGTAAAACCTGATGAATTCAGTTTATTTATAACAGTTGAGAAAACATATTGACCCAAACATTTGAATAATCTAACTCTTTAAGTTAGTAGAACTTTACATTTTTATTTTGTACCTCACCGTTTGTGATAAGTGGTGTCTCATGGGCTTTTATTAGCCTCCCTGAATTATTCACCCTCCTGTTTATTTTTCCCCCCCAATTTTCTGTTTAACGCAGAGAAGATTTTGTTCAACACATTTCTAAACATAATAGTTTTAATAACTCATCTCTAATCACTGATTTATTTTATCTTTGTCATGTTGACAGTATTTAATATTTGACTAGATATTTTTTAAGACACTTCCATACAGCTTAAAGTGACATTTAAAAGCTTAACTAGGTTAATTAGGGTAACTAAGCAGTTTAGGGTAATTAGGCAAGGTATTGTATAAGTTATTGTAACAATGGTTTGCTCCATACTATCAAACGTAAATAGCTTAAAGGGGATAATACTAATCATAATAAAGGGGATAATATAATCATAAAATGGTTTGTAAAAAATTAAAAACTGCTTTTATTCTTGCCGAAATAAAACAAATTAGACTTTCTTCAGAAGAAAAAATATTATCAGACATACTTTGAAAATTTCCTTGCTCTGTTAAACTTTAGTCTTCTATAGTAAACCACACTCTCTCTTCATCACAATTGTAACCTAAAGAAACTAGCATTTAATGCTAATATAAGTCTCCATGTTAACATTGTGCAAAAACACAGAAAACATTTCATAATAGTTCTTATTTTGCCTATACAGTCTGACGCAAAGCATGCTGAGAACTAGAAATCTGCTACTATTCAGTGATTTAGAAGTTCACATTAATAGTCAAAACTTTGGAGCTCATGTAACTTATTTCTATTAAGTACAATACATTTTTACACTGTTGGAGTGAATTAAACTTGTTTAATTTAGTTTTACTGTTCAGATTTACAGTGAGTGTGGATTTCACTCAATGTCTGGGACTTTTAGAATCCCTCATCATCATTTCTATTGTTGCCCTTTGACTTAAAATTACAAATGAAAGCTGCACAATGTAAGATAAACATTTGTATTTTTAGAATTGTGTTAGAAAAGAGTAAACTGCTAAGTTGTACCTTTCAATATCAAGCAATGTGCACCTAATATAATGGTGCCCAAAATAATCAAAAATTAATGTGGATTTATAAAATAATTTAAACCATAATGGATTTTCTATATATTTAATACCCAGGAAATTTGTAATGCTATTGAGAAGAACAGAAAATTCAGCTTTATTTTTGTTAGGTTCATAAAATGTGGTTTAATGTACTCCATTGGATTATATGTCTACAAAGAAAAAGCTTTGTCTGTCTCGGAAGTATCTAGCCAGGAAAATTTGAAAAAAGGCTGGAAATTGCAAAACTTGTCTGGAAGTGTCTGGCGCTGTGAGAAACCAAGGCGCAGGACTTTCCTGATGATGTTATTAAAAGGCAGAGTGAATAATTGGCATTAATGTCACTTTCTGTCACTGTACACTGGTGTAGGTGAGATGAAAACAGGAAATGATTCTGAACGGTCCTTAAGGAGACACGTGTGCCAGTAAACAGACTATTTCCAGTGATCTTCAAGACACTGAGCTTTTCATTTTCCATGTGGACAGACGGAGAAGACAGAGAGAGCACAGCTGCAGAACAAAGTACTGTATTATATGAATCACTTCACCTCCGTGCTCAAGCTGGATTGGCATTACACAGGCTTCATGGTCAAACACAAACAACAACAGTAAATCTACCAGCTATTGACTCATGTTACTTCTACATTGTATTTTAACTATGTTTTGAATCAAGACTACAACCTTAAAGGGTTACTTTGACCAATAATGAAACTTCTGTCAATAATTGCTTAACCTAATGGTGTTCTAAACCTCAGAGACCTTTGTTCATCTTCAGAACGCAAATGCCTTACGCCTTCAGTGGTTCAATCCCAGCTACGGCAACAAAAGTGTGCTCATAAAACAAAAATAATGACTTTCTTCAACAGTTTCTTCTCCTCAGTGTCAGTATAGGGTGCATATTCAGGAGCATAGAGAACAACCTTCCTGAGCGCTTTGTCTTGTGATTTTAGAAGCAAAGATGTATTCTGTGCCAACACAATCTCACGGCAATTCGTAACTTTTTGATTTAGTGGCTAATTCGTATTAATTCGTACGATCTAATTTGTACGATTTAGTACGATTTGCTCATCCCCCAATGACGGTTGGGTTTAGGGGTGGGGTTAGGTGCCACGCCTCCTTTTTAAAATCGTACAATTTCGTACGAATGAACTCGTATGAATTTGTACGAATTAGCCACTAAACTGACAAAACGTAAAATACTTACGTTTTCTCGTGAGATCCGGCTATCTGTGCCCACTTCCTCTGTTTAAAAAAAAAACCACACAAGTGCATCTGAGGTAGTTATACACTTAAAAGCCCTAAAATAATGTTATAAATGATATCAGAATGATATTAAAAGAACTTCAACTCTTGCATGCAGCACTGCTCTATGCTGCGCTTTGTTAACAACTCCAGATTATGGCATCCTGGATTTTTTGACGCAAAAACGCATTTGTTGTAAATGAGCCCTCATACAGAACGGGCTTTTCAATTGCAATGCACTACTTTTCCATTGTTTTTCAATGTAAACATTAGACTGATAGACATGTGTAACCAACCCGATCTTACAAATTCATAATCATTGGGTGATAAGCAAATCGTACCAAAATGTATGAACGAGATCGCATAAATACATACAAATTAGCAACTAAATCAAAAACTTGAATTGGCATGAGATTAGTGTGACCATTATTCTCTTGTCTTTTTAAACACTGTGCACGAGCACTACGCTTTTATTATTATTAATATTATTATTATTATTATTATTATTATTATTTGGCACTGTGTCAAATTGTGCACTTTTTTTAACAATAAGTCCCGAGTGCAGAGTCCTGCATTTTAAGACGCTTTAGGTGTGAATGAGCCCTCACACAGAACATGCTTTTCCATTCCAACGCATTACTTTTCCATTGTTCTTTAATGGAAACATTAGACTGACAGATATGTGTGACCAGACTCACGAAGAAACGTAACTATTTTAAGTTTAAGTTTAAGTGACTAATTTGTAGAATTCATACATCACTGGGGGATAAGCAAATCATACTAAAATGTATGAATGAGATTGTATAAATTCATTCGAATTAGCCACTAAATCAAAAAGTTACGAATTGGCATGAGATTATTGGCAAGTGTTAGTTTGACCATTATTCTTGTGTATTTTTAAGCGCTGCGCATGAGCATTGGGCTTTTATTTTATTTTATTTAACACCTTGTCATATTTAAAGAACTTCATCTTTTACACCCAGTGCTGACATTAGTGTCAGTTCCAAAGCAGTGGACCAATCAGAAAAACTCTTGTGTTTTTAGAAGCAAAGACCCATTCTGTGCCCTCTTCCTCTGTTTGAAACAAAGCACAGGTGCATCCGAGGTAGTTATAGACACAAAAGCACTAAAATAATGTTATAAATAATATTGAAATGAAAAAAAAGTACGTAAAATGTAATTAATGATGAGATAACAGTGATTGGGTTCTATTTGCTATTGCATTCCAGTATGTTGTACTTGATATGCCACTGTGCTCATTCAGATGTTTTGGTTTACATAGTCTTAGAGCTTATACAAATCTGTCATACCTGCATGAGGTAGAGCTGCGCAGGTTTGTCCTGACCTGCCACATAACTGCATAACATACATGATGTCCAGACATGAGCTCAACAGCTTGTGTTTGCCCTGCAGGTCTCACTCACAGTCCCGGTTGACCTGCAAGAATCGTGACAGATGAAAAATGATAAGATGTTGAAAGCAGTTGAAAGACCACCAGTGGTGTCTGATCTGTGGTCCAGCAGTTACTGCACATGCTATAACATGCAGTTGTGCTCAAGCATGTAATTAGAGTTTGAAACTTACTCTTAGTTACTGATTCCCATTTTATTTTATTTAAATATATATTTATATTATATTATTATTAATTGACTTTGTCATGACTTTTTAATTTATCTACATGACTAATTTATTTTAATTTAATATAATATTAATTGGTTTTATTTAACTTTTGTAAAATAACTATAGACATCAGTTTACAAACGTACTCATATTGTGATTTACAATGGGGGAATTAAGTATTGAAAAGATCACTGTTTATCTCAGATAACATTCAAAAAACAAAAGTTTCTAAAGGTGCTGTTGAATTGAAATTTACTGGATGTTGGTAACAAGCAAATAAAACAAAACTAATTACTGTAGTTTACAAACGAAGTTGTGTAATAAAATGAAATTACACTGGGGAAAAAGTATTGAACACATGAAGAAAGGGAGGTGTAGAAAGGTAGTGAAAGCCTAGACAGCAGCTGAAATCTTTTAGTAGTTATTTAGCAACCCTCTGCAATTGTTATTACACATAACTAATATTTCATATATATTTTTTTATTATTTTATTTTTATGTATGCATTGTTTAGGGTTTTTACCAAAAACCTGGTTCAATTTTATGTCAACAGCTCCTTTAGAAATATTATTTGAGTGTGATGTGGCAGCAATTCTCTTTTTGTTGTTTACTGTATTATATATTGTGGATATAGTATTTGTTTATTTTTAACCTGTATGTAAGTCTTTATATTTTGTTTCGTTATTTTGATACTTTGTATATTTTTGCAATTCTTTTTGTACATACCTTTTTGGAAAGTGGGTCACTGTACATGTACTTGCACTGGACGTTTTTTCCATTACCTTTGTAAATAAATTCCACCATTTTTTACACTTCTGGGAAAGGTCATTGTTTATTGATTTTTTGGTGTTTTTGTTGGTGTCAGGCATCCCACACCTCGTACTGAACCGATGTGAAATGTGAAATCATTTGGCATAGTGATGTCTGTAATCAAAGTCCCTTTAAGGCAAGTCATTTCACTCGGCGGCCATCTTTGAAACACCTCTCGGGCAGTATGCTCGGGCATTCTGTCTGAATGGGGAAACATCAAATTCTCCAAAACTGTTAGTCAAGCTTGCCATTAAATTTTATATTAGGTATCACCAATAAAATTAAACAACAACTGTGTGTTTAGTTTCATTTTTAAACATCCAAATCACACAAAATCTGCAGAAACACACGTCTGGTCCGAGCCCTTTCCCGGAGTATCATCAGTTTATAGCGATCGACGATTGTCTTCTGTACTAGAAGGCGGGCTTTATTCGCCATTTAGTGATCGATGATTGGCTTTTGTACTAAAAAGTGCTCTTTATTTGCCATATAACGATCGATGATTGGCTCCGGTGCTAGTAGGTGGGGCTTTATTCACTATATTGACCGTTACACTTTTTCCCATTTTCCCATGTCTTGTGGGTTCCACAGTCTTTGCTGTAATGCAGTCAAGACTTGCCTGGAACTACTTTAGCTGTGCATTTGTCTGCACAATTTATAATGGTCATCCACCAATCAGAATCAGGCATTCAAAACCCTGCAATATTTTTATACTTCTCCAAAGTATATCAGTTTAATTCACTTTGATGGTTAATTGTCAATGACCAGACATGACTGATTTGTTTTGATTATAATCCTTATTATATCTCCCATTTACAGTAGAAGCCCAAGAAATGCATAACCTCGGCTCTGATACACATAAGGCTTACAGAACCAATCTATCATCTGGCTCTCTGGCTTTGCTGCATTCCTAAGACTCCGCATGTGCTATTAAAGCTAAACTGACCTGCAATCAGCCTTGTCTTTCCTGGATCCCTCATGAGTTGTGGCCCACCTCAATGTGCTGTGAGCTGCCCATCACAGAGGACCATGACCACAGCCAGACAGAAGCCGTCTGGATTTTATGAGGCTTAAGATTAAAAGATGGCACACTGCTTGATGATATACAATCTACCAGCTGTTAACAATTGGATACACTCTCCGTTCAGATGCCGAAGGTAGACAACACAGTTATGTAAGGCTGGTTTGGCCCAATACCCTTTTATTTGGTCAGTTTTTCCAAGTCCCGGTTGTCTAATAGCAGGCAGATGCCATTGCAACCAGCCAATTTATTTTATTTTCCAAATACTTTGAAAATAGTTGAATTATCCTTTGTTTTGCTAGGAATATTATTTTTACGGTTGAGGTGTTTGTAGGCTTATTTGCGTCTCGCATAATAGGTGAACTGTTTTGTGGGATTGTTTGGAAAGGATGGGATGGAAAAGTGTGTGTGTGTGTGTGTGTGTGTGTGAAGCAGCAGGTATATATATTTTGCAAAACCTCCCCAGTGAGTCTTTCCTTCTGCATCCCACGAAGGACTACATGTCCCAAACTGCATTGCTACAACTCACCATTGTTAAGATCCATATGTGCCACAACTGCTGACATCTACATACTAGAACCGCCTGACTTCTGTTTTTAATCTTGGGCGACTAAGGTCTGGCTTGAGTGTCTCTCTCTCTCTCTTTACCCCCCTCTCTCTCTTTCTCTCTTTCTCTCTACTCTCTCCCTCCCTTACTCTTTCTCTCCAGAGTCCTCGGGCCGCACACAACTGTACCTGAAGAGAGAGAAGCAGGAAGGTAAGGATATCTAGCATCTGCTGTTATGCTTTGAATGTTCATGCTAGCTTTTGCTTTCTCTGGATGAGATTATCAGAAATCTGCTTGGCAGATTTTGGGGGAGGACTGAAGAAACGGTTTGATCATATTGCGGAAATTCTACTTGATGACTTGAGAAGCTTGGAGTTCTATCAAGTTGTTTGTTGTTGAATATAAAGGCTGTTCTTTAGAATTAAATTGAATGATTTATAGATATTTTTTAAATGCATGAGCTTGAACAGTGGAACTACTCATGCAAGTTTTTCTTTTTATATTGTGCAGGAAGAGAGAAAGATAATACAGTGCACGTATTTAATTAGTGATTTTGCATCAATGAATTGCTATAACAAAAAACTGGGTTGCAAGATTCCAAGCATGACACCTGCTGCATATTATTCTATACTGTAATAAATTATTGATGGATTACCTAACTTTATAAAACTATTTCTTTTGCAATACTCATTAATTTATCAGCATGACATGCACAAAAAAGGGAACGCTTAAGTAAAGTCAATGTAACTCGAGATGAACTTGGATCTGAACACCAGCAATGTGGGTCTAATTTGTGAAGGGAGGAATGTCTGTCTGGGCCTATTTGCGTTCTTGAGGATGAAGTCATCAATTTCCATTAGAAGAATGTCTCTGGTTTTTGTTTATGTCTGAGGTCCGCCGTAGAAAGTTCTGTTATTCTTACACATTTTTGTTTTTTTAATGTAATATTGCTTCTTATTTAACCACTTCTCCTTTTCTTTGCTGGTCTCTTCTCCTCTCTACTGTTCTCTTGTCTAGGTTTACTTTGAGTTGTGCAGCCATGTTTGCTCTGGGATCCATCCTGTTGGCTGGACTGAGTCTGAGTTTAGCTCAGTACGATTACTATGATGAATACTACATACCCTCCGCACCACTGGAGGGCGTTTCATCACCTACTTGTGCCCAGGAGTGCGAATGTCCCATCAACTTTCCCACTGCCATGTACTGCAATGAGCGCAACTTGAAGTTCATCCCCATCGTGCCGACCGGAATCAAATACCTCTACTTACAGAACAACTTCATTGAGGAGATCAAGGCTGGCGTGTTTGACAATGCCACAGACCTTCGCTGGCTTGTCCTCGACAACAACAACATCACCAGTGACAAGATCCAGGCTGGTACTATTGATAAACTAGGGAGCTTGGAGAAGCTCCTCTTCAGTCATAACAAGCTGACCAAACCCCCAGGTTCTCTTTCGAAGTCTCTGGATGAGTTGAAGCTGATCGGTAACAAGTTGTCCTCATTCCCTGCTAACACTTTGGCTGGGATGGAAAACCTGACCACCGTCCACTTGTCCAAGAACAAGCTTACCACCGAGAGCATCACAGGAGCCTTCAAGGGCCTCAAGTCCCTCATTCTGCTGGATGTGAGCGAGAACAAGCTCAAGAAACTTCCCTCGGGAGTTCCAGCTTCGCTTTTGATGCTCTATGCTGACAATAATGACATCGACAGCATCCCTAACGGCTACCTGGCAAAGCTGCCACTCCTACAATACCTCCGCATCTCCCACAACAAACTTGTCGACTCAGGAGTCCCTGCAGGAGTGTTCAACGTGTCCTCTCTTCTTGAGCTTGACCTGTCTTTCAACAAGCTGAAGACCATCCCTGAGATCAACGAATCACTCGAACACCTCTACCTGCAAGTCAATGAGATAAACAGTAAGTCTTTTTTTAGTCTCCATCTGGTTAAGCGGATCTGATTTTGCATTGGCTTTGACTCCATTTTGCTTTCTGTTTCTTCAGAGTTTGAGCTGACGAATATCTGCAAGTTTAGCTCACCGGTCAACTACTCTAGACTGAGGACCCTGCGCTTGGATGGAAACAACATCACACACAGCAGTATGCCAGATGACACGGCTAACTGCCTACGCCAGGCCTCAGAGATCATCTTTGAATAGAGCTAAATCTCGCCAGTAGTTCATCAAACAAAATAAGGCTTCAACTCTTATTAAACCAGGGCAGCCCAAAACTGTTCCTGGAGGTCCAATGTCCTGTAGAGTTTAGCTCCTGAACAAGCTAATGAAAATCTTCAGACTCACTATAAACTTCTAAGCAATTGTGTTGTAACTAAAATTTGCAGGACTTTGGCTCTTCAGGAGCAGGATTGGATGCCTAAACCTGTTCCCAGATGGCCACTATCTTGCAGAGTTTAGCTCCTAAACATGCTGATGAATGTCTTAAGGCTCATTTGAAACTTCTCAGCAATTGTGTTGTAGCTAAAATTTGCAGGACTTTGGCTCTTCGGGAGCTGGATTGGATGCCTAAATCTGTTCCCAGATGGCCACTATCTTGTTAGTTTAGCTCCTGAAAAACTAATGAAGTTCTTAAGTCTCAACATAACTTCTTAGTGCATTGGAGCTTAAATCTGCAGGACTTTGGACTCTGGATGTCTTTATTCGTGATTCTGGCAACCACATTTGGTCATTTGCACATTGTCGACAATATTTGCTGTTTAAAAAGTTTGGATTAAAAATGGGCAGCAATAGTCTGAAAATCTTGAAAATCTGGCACATAAAAGATCTGTCTTGTATTATAATGTATGAAAAGTGGACATTTCAATCTAAAGAGAGAGGCATATTGCTGTGCACTCTATAAGAAGTTGCGCTATATGTCATCTAACTGCATCTTATTTTATTTTCGCATGTTAAAATCTTTAATCATTCGAAACTGTAATCATATTATTAATAAGCCTGCCGGTAAGGATATTCGATTGTTTTCTATACAACTTATAGATAAGAACTAAACGCACAATAGTGCATTTTAATTTACGCCAAATAAAAAAACAAATTTTGTAAATTGAGTGAATTCTATCCAATCTCAAAGGGGGTTTATTTAAATGAGAAACTGCAGTGGCAATTTTTTAATCGCAAACTAGTAGCAGCTTGCATTTCTAAACACTGCCAACATTTATACCATATTCTACTGTATCTGCATGCAGCTCATCTTAATTTTGTAACAGTAATTCCTTTCAGTTCTATGGTAAACAGCAATGATTTTTTTGATGTATTCAATACACCATTTCACATCATCACAATGTTAGTCAAATTATTGAACCACGAGATTACCATAACTTTGGCAGACTGTTATGTAAAAATTGTTTTCAAGTTTCCTGATTGTTTTGTTCCTCAAGACAACATCAAAGCAGTTTGTTCATCTTAAATTGAATAAAAAAACATTATGTGGGAGATACTGATGGTGTCAACTCTAAAATCAGATCAAATATAGTATTATAATACAGTGCAATTTCATTTATCAAGTAATCAGTGAAGTCATGCTTTAAATTGTATTAAGTGTTGTTTGTCTAACTAAAATTACGCTTGCACGTCACAGTTCAGGCAAGCTTCTCCAAATTTGATTGTTTTGATCTTAATTGTTGCCCATCTAGCATGACTTGATGTGGATTTCCATTTCTTAACCCCACTGTTTGGAATGTAAAGAATGTTCTGGTATGAATCTGTCCTTCTTCCCTCTCCGTTTTGGCCTCTCACTCAGACTCCTGGTTGCCAATTTAGTTCTTTTTGAAGCAGAGCCATGATGACAGAACTACTTCCTGTAGGAAGCGTGTTCACTTGATGTCTGAAGAACAGGCTGTGAATATAAAAAACAGTGAAAAGATAAAAATGGTCACTGTATACCTGCTGGCAGCCCATGATAAGAAATATTTGACTTAATGTTACTTTCAAAGGTTAGACAAAATCAAATCATCCAATAAAAATGATAGGCTTTAGTAGTAGTTTTATGTTAAATCTTTATGCATGTCCATAAAACCCAAACTGCGATCAAATTGTAGCCTTAAAGGATCAGTTCACCCCTAAAAAATTAAAGATCTGTTATTAAATTCTCCCTATCGTGTTGTTTCAATTCCCTGAAAGTACATTAATCTTCATATTAAGACATGTTAAGATAGTTTAGATAAATTGTGAGAGCCCTCTCGTCTTCCAAAAGACAGCAAAGTTCAGCAAAGGCAATGTTCTTAAGAGTAACTGTAATGATATGAAGCTCCAAGAACACTGTGTGCCAAATAAAATGTAAATACGTTCGCATATATCTGCTCTCCTACAAGAGGTCATCTAGGTGCACATTTATTAAGGGAAGTATGACATATTGCTATTATTGCCCATAGTGAACACACAGCCGAATATAATGTCTGTGATGTAAATCTGTGACGTATTCATACTGTCCTTACACATCTCAGTTCATGGGTCTACTACATTGTAATTAAACTTTTAGCCTCATGACATAGAAAAATATGCAAACTTCCAAAGGTCATCCGGGTTCACCTACTGTGCACTCTTGTAAATAATGGCCATTGATCTTCCAAGAATATCCTTTAACATCCAAAGTAAATTGACCTGTACTTCCCAGAGGTTCGTTACAGTGTAAAAATGGTTCTTCTGATTATTCAAATGTTATTTGTGCTAAGAAACTAATGGTTCATGAAAGGTTATTTAAATAACGCAAAGCATTTATAAAGTGATAGTTACTCAACAGTTAATAAAAGTATATATATTTTCATTTTTGTGTAAATGGTTTCTTCTTTAAGTAAATAAGCCCCTTTTTTGTTAGTTTCTTTATGGCATTGCTACAAAAACTCTTCAAAATCTTTGTTTTTAAGAGTGTTTTTAAGTGTAGCTTGGATGTTCATATCTTCTCACCAGTGTTTGAGTTAGCTGTAAACATTTATTCCCTTCCTTGGCCCGGGACATACCTTGGATGAATCATAAAATATCCCAACAGTTGGTCCATTCTTTCCTTATACTTCTTCCAACCATCTGCTTCTATCTGTCTCTCCGTCCCAAACCACACCTTTATGACAGACACTTCAAACGTTGCATTTAACATAACTACAGATTTGAGCACGAGTCAGAGCTAGCACTAAAAATGAGTGTTTTATTTAAAACAGTAGAATTTGCAGGCAGACAACCTAGCATTCCAGAGGAATGAAGTGTTTTGGGTGACCATCTGATAGTTATACAGCAAGGCATTGTGGGAGTTCTTTTGTCTATGTGTTGGAAACAGATGATGGATGGGAAGTTCTGGCTTTATAGCAGCCTGAAAATATAAGATCACCACAAGCTGATTTTGCACTTTTGATTGCCTTTTTTCCCCCCAAATGTTGAGGATGAAACACGGTTTTCTGTCATTTCACCATACGCATTGTACCATACATCAGAAGGAAAAAGAAATGTTGAAAAGAATCTTGGTTCAGGCCATTGATTGTTCATTAGAGACTGATCTTTGCAAAAGTTTGGCATACATCACCAGAGCGAAGTTTGTCTTTCTTCAAATTTGTGTTTTTGCTACAGCACTGTAAAGACACTTAACTTTTGATCTTGCCATGTCATATGTGTTTTTTTTCAGTGTGCTTGTCAGCTGTGCAATTGTGGTCTTGCTAAAAAACCACAGCCTGTTATTCAGCAATACTTAAAAGACTTTGAGTGGGAAAGAGACCATTGTGGTGTTTCTTAGCTTGTTCTCCTACAGCTGATCTCTTGAGAGAAAAGAGTTTCCTGTTGTTGTTTAGAGCACAACTGCTGTCTTGCACTGTCATGCTATGTGAGAACACAGGCAACATAAATAAATAAATACATTTGCAGAGTAAACACAGATACCGTAAAGGGATGATTAAATATTATTTGCTACATGGGATATTGTCAGAAATGTCTACATGTGTTTTGGGTAGATATACATGTCTAGGTTCACATGAATCTCACCACAACTTTCTAAATGCATTTTAAAGTGTTTTTTAGTATTGTTAATTATCATATTTTTAATAAAAAATGAGTTAGGTATGAAGTTAGGGCACTTACCTCTAATCATTTGGTCCATCTAAACCAGGGGTGCCCAAACTCGGTCCTGGAGGGCCGGTGTCCTGCAAATTTTAGTTCCAACCCCAATCAGACACACCTGGGCTGGCTAATAAAGCTCTTACTAGGCTTTCTAGAAACATCCTTGCAGGTGTGTTGAGGCAAGTTGGAGTTAAAATCTGCAGGACACCGGCCCTTTGGGACCGAGTTTGGACACCCCTGATCTAAACCAAGCTTTCTGTTAAATGTAAGAAAATTGTGGGGGTTTACTCACCCTTGACAGAAAGCTGCTGTAAGATTTGCCAACATACGATTAATAACTGATGGAGGATGGAACCAAATCTGTACTTCAGATTACCTGTTTATAAGATGCATTATATCTGTAAAGTAGGGATGGTAAGTCTGACTTATCTTCAACTGGTTCATTGGACTTGTTTTAAGAGGCAAGTAAGCAAGATTCTGTTTAATTAGTGAGACACTGACTTCAGAATCGCTGTGCATTTCCTAAAAGAATTACAAGCCTTATTAGATTGTAAAAACCATTGGTGCCAGTGGCTTCTACAATTTTTTAAGGCTTATAATGGTTTTGGGATACAAATCCTTGGCCTGATTTGCACTTGGTATAAATGAGTTTTAAAGGGAATATAACAAGCTCACTTTTTGCCCAGTCTCATATTAATCTGTGATAATTTTGAATACTTTTAGTGACCATCTTTCCCATTCTCTCTGACAATGAGCATCTGGAGGCATACCGTGAGTGGAGCAACAATGTACAAGTGCGGAAGTTTCAAATAACACAGATTATCCTGTCATATCACTGCAAAAAAACAAAACAAAACCGAGGAACAATTTTGTAGCCCAGTAGCGAACCCACTTTGTAGTTAATTCCAGGAGCGTACGATCATGTCAATGTGATTGCCCAATTCTGTTCCTGGAGATCTACCTTCCTGCATAGTTCAGCTGCAACTCTGATCAAACACATCTGTGTTTATTTACCAAGTGCTCCTTCAGCTCCTATTTACCTAGCTTGGTTGTGTTTGATCAGAGTTAGAGCTGAACTCAGCAGGAAGGTAGATCTTCAAGAACAGGATTGGGCACCCCTGGGATAGAGCATTCAGTGCATCACTGATCAGCTGCTAAACTCAAATTAGCTCGCGCAATGGCTGGAAATGAGCCAGAAAGAGAAACACGAGTGTAGTGCTTGTCAAAGATCAAAACAAACAGTCTTTTCAATGAAGTAACATTTAGGCCCAATCCCAATTCTACCCCTTAGCTCTTCCTCTGTCCCAATTCTCTTTATCTTTAATGCATAGGGCTAAGGGGAAGGGCTAGATAGCCCTTGAAACTGAGATTTTTCGAGACCACACTCGAAACCAAAGGGCATGAAAATTTCCAAGAATACACTACCTACAACGGCAGCATGGCTGCACACGGAAGTAAAGAGATGCACAAATTTGTATTTTTTGTCATTATTATGAATTTTTACAACAAACAAGCATATGTTTTAATTAACACAATCTCACGGCAATTCGTAACTTTTTGATTTAGTGGCTAATTCGTATAAATACGTACGATCTAATTCGTACGATTAGTACGATTTGCTCATCCCCCAATGACGGTTGAGTTTAGGGGTGAGGTTAGGTGCCACGCCTCCTTTTTAAAATCGTACAATTTCGTACGAATGAACTCATACGAATTCATGCGAATTAGCCACTAAACTGACAAAACGTAAAATACTTACGTATTCTCGGAAGATCAGGCTGGTTTTAATACATTCATAATCACATTTGTGTTCTACCGTCTTGCTTTAAAATAAAACGCTACAAAAAAAAATCGCAAAATTTTGTTATCTATAATCCCTAATAATAACTCCTGTACAATAAGTCCCACAACATGCTGTTACTTGATGACACTCGAATACCCTGTCAGAAAAGTTTAGCAGCTGGGAATGACTTTTTACAGTGTCTGGTATAATATTAATGTTGTTTTTGTGTGTTTACATAAATAAATATGGCCACTGTGTAAATGCACAGTACAGTTACGAGCATATTGTCATGTTATATCGTCATGATAACATGATATATGCCTTCAGTGATTTTACTGAAGATAAATACCGCAACTGGAATAACTACAACAGTCGTCATCATCGATCTCACATGATGATGTGTGCAGGTGTTGCAGTGGTGTCCCATTTCTTAGGGGTGCATTTTGAAGCCCTTCCTCTTTACACTCTGTTTCAAGGGCCAAAGGGAGGGGTAGGGGTACAACAATAGAATTGGGATTGGGCCTTACTTGGATTGCAGCTAGTTAGTTGGGTAGTTTATTCTTCTCCCAGTGAAACTGAAGTATTTACAATTTACACGTGGATGGGGTTTAATTAACTATGACTAAACATGATCAGATTTCAACAGCAGACTTTTTGGGACTCATTCTTGCCCAAAATGCACAAGCATCTTCCCAGGGGAAGTTTCCTAGAAGGATTTAAGCTCTTAGTTACGTAAGATAGACCTAGAATAAAAAAAGTCAACCGTAGTTGCATTTTTGGGTGAACTATCTCCTTAATACCAGGTAGATACAGGGTCTCGATTCAGTACAGTTTGTGACTGAATTATTTATTTTGGTTTTCTGAACAAATTGAACCAATTCATTTAAAAAGTGGGCAATGTATTCATGCTATATACATTGCTTGTGTAAAGAGCAACACATTGCTCATTTTTCAGCATGGCCTAACATCTGGAAATCTGAAAAGCATGTACACTTTGGTTGTACAAATGAGAAGAGAATTGAGCGCACGAGAAGAAAAATCATGAGTTCTCTTTTATTACTTACAAAAACGTCCTTTGAATGGGAAAGGGATTCACTTCTTTCCCAAATATAGTGGGACTTTAATCATTGAAATGTCCACAACAGATTCCAGATGTTCAAACAGATGTTGCCTGGTTCCTATGCACTGCCCTTTCATTCAATCTGAAGCTACACACAACTTAAAGAGAGAACAAGATCTACTAGGATACGATATAGTGTTGGATTAACCCACAAACATCTTTCCACCTTTCACCAGTTTTTGCATTCCTGCTTAATTCCACCTTTCACGGGTTGGGACGAGTCTCCATCAGTGCAAAATGACAGCTAAACGATGTGCACGGCCCCAGGGTCACCTAGTTTACCAGGGTGTAAAAGATCCCCCCAAGTCAGATGGAGATGAGATATGTTCATTGAAAAGAAAAAGTTAAAAGTCTCAAGGCCACCTGCAACTGCTTGCAGGGTATCATATTTGCCAGGGACCCCACCTCTCAATGCTCCACAGACCCTCAGTGCACAAAAAAAATAGAAAAAAAAGTACTGTGCTAGCAATGAGTACCTAGTGCACGCTTGCAGAAACACAACTCAAGGCATATCTGTCAAACACTCCCACACCCCCTTCTCCAAGCTCACCAGCTGATGTCAAAGGTTTGGCCTTGGGGAAGTCGCACTACCAACAATAGTAATCTAATAAGGCTGTCTCTTCTGATGCTTGTCGGGGCCAGAAAGAAAGTGGGAGATTCTGCAGATTGAACTCAAGCTGGAGAAGAGAACAGGCGGATCGAGAGATTGACGACAACCCCAAAAAACCCCAATACCAGGTATTCCGTCTCCACCTGCACAAACCAAATCAGCTCTGTGATAGAGATTAGCAGGTAATGTTTTCATTCTTTTGCTCTCTATGTGGTGGTAGTGCAAAACATTTGGTGTGTGTGAAGGGTTTGTGGGTTTTCTGTTCTGGAGATATCAAATTGATAGTCTTAGAAAGAGTTAGACGTTTACCTTGATTGTGACCATGTTTTTTTATTTGGTTAAATACATTTAGGTTATAAAATACTATGGTGTGACCATCTATCATCCCAATACCATGGGACCGGCATTGTGTCTCAGATTTCACCTTCTTAGTTGAAGGTACTTTTCAACATGCAAAGAATGATTTCATTTTTAAGTAGTTTCTTTTTGCAAAGCCTGTATTAATGCTCTTCATTTCATTTCTATCTAAGAAAGTACCAAATGCAGCATTTTGTTGTATGCTAAAACAATTAGACAAAGCTGATTTCGTTTTAGTTTCTTGTTCAGATCAGGTTTTTTGAATTATCTGGGTGTGAAAGACTGAAATTGGACTGCACGCTAGCCATTAAGCTAGAGCCAAATGTTAGACCCATGAGTAATTAACATAACTGCCTGCAATACAATGCCCCAAACAGGAAATTAAATGTTTTCAAGAGCATATGGTTTGGTTTATGTGGAGGATAAATGTCAAGCAGCTGTCTTGTCAATGTTGGCATTTCTCAGTTAATATTATGATTATTGTTGTTTTACTTGTTTGATGGATTTTATCCTTGTTCCATTTAATTTCGATGATCAATTTCTATTCTTTTTGAATGTTTTTGTCAGTGTTTACTAAAGAGAATGGTAACTATTTTGATGGTTCTTTTGAGTATTAGTAGACTGTCTGCTTAATATCGGTTGATACTGCTCCTTCAACAGACATTTAACTGACTATAAGAAACTTTGCAAGTACATGTCAACTTACACTAACCCTAACCCCAACCTAACAGTCTACTTATAATCTTATGAGAATTAGTTGGCATGTCGATGCAATGTAGCTTGAATTCAACAAACGGACCATCTAAATAAAGTGTGACCAAGATAATTGTTTCAAAGCCTTTGCATTCAGGTATGGCTTAACAGTCTCAGATTTCAAAAGTTATAATTAGGGATGCACCGATATGGATTTTTTGGCCGATATCGATAACCGATAACTCTTAAGATTTGGAAGCCGATCGCCGATATACTATAGCCGATAATTATAAATATGTCAAGATGTTATATTTTTATACAGTAAACAATTGATTTTATTTTTACAACTTCATAAAATTTTGAACTGATCTTATGAACGGAATAGCCTACACAAAGCAAAAAAACATTCAAAATTGCAAGGTGATTATTTAGACCTATATTCATGATTTTATAGCATGCCAAAAATAAATTATTTTCTTTGCATGGCAAATTAACATGCAACTTGACTGTTGTATAAAAATAATTGGTTAAATATCAAAATGGGACTTAATTACCAAACAGGTTTAATAAACATATTTTAATTCAAATGAAAATGAAAGAACTAAGAAATGAAACTACGAAAAACGAAGCAACACGTTGATAAGAACAAATAATCATATTAGATTGCATATCATATTCATTAATCATATTAGATTGTTTAGCACGTGTGCATCGCTGCTGTGATGTTTACACATGTAATATTTTCCTGAGGTGATTTAAACCAAAATACACAATGACACTCTATCAAACATATCTACAATGATAAGGAATATGGTTATTTACTGAGTTATTAACGTCCAGCAAAACCACACAAAGAAAGGACGGACTTTGAAGGAATAAACAATGTGGGGAACGTTCCATTAGTGCACTGGACACGTCTGAAAAGGTTCCGCCCATGCATGCAGGCAGTTCTGTACAATTACGAAATTTATCGGCTTAAAGATATCATGAAAGTACTCTCAAATATTTAATAGAGTTAGCATTAGCACTTAGCAGAAAACAGTTTGCACTGCTGTAATCAAAATATTGTGATTATTTATTGGCTGCTGCTTAATATAGATCAAAACATTACAGAAAGACAGAAAGTTACATTATAAGCATTTACCCATAAGCTTTAGTATTTTAATTTAGAAAAAACCTAAGAAAGTTGTAAACCAGAATGTTTGGTAGCTGCTAATTGCTAGTCTTGCTTGAGTCAGAACTCAGAGGACTGAGTGATTCGAAAATCCAGTCTAAAATCTGTAAGCTGTGTCTAGTCTAACAGGTGCAGACACTAAAATAGCTGACATCTGCTACAATGTGGGGCTTACTAGTCATTTAAGTTTATTCGTGTAGTGTGATCTAGATACTAACAACATAGCAAGTCTTAGATATTTCACTGTTGATATTATGCATTACGCATTTGTCGATTTAATTGTATTGAAAACAGATCCAAGACACAGAGTATTTTAATAGACTTAAAGCTTCCACAGCTAGATACTAATTGCTACCCTGACAGTGACCTCTTGTCATGTCCTGCATTTCGCAACCTAACGCTCTTAGCTGCAGATTTAGTGTTGTGCACCTTGACACAGACGTCTTATGTGTTCAGAGCTCTTTTAAATTCCTGTGAATAATTGGATTAGGTTGGTGTTTTTATTCTTTGCCCTTTAGACCACAGGTTCTAACATAGAACAGCACCATCATTGACACGAGATACTACTGGATTACAAATTATCGTAGACTTTGACTGGAGAAGCCTATTATACAATTATTACAATGACACAGTAAGGTGTTGTTGTCGTCAGTGGAATTGGGAACAAATAATAACAAAATGAGATTATTTCTGATTTGCAATGGAAGCATCTACAAAATTAAAACAGTCCAATTGTCATTTACCAATCAAACTGGGAGTCCTGGTGACGCAGTAGGTAGTGCTGTCGCCTCACAGCAGGAAGGTCGCTGGTTCAAGCCTTGGCTGGGTCAGTTGGCGTTTCTGCGTAGAGTTTGCATGTTCTCCCTGCGTTCGCGTGGGTTTCCCCTGGGTGCTCCGGTTTCCCCCACAGTCCAAAGACATGTGGTATAGGTGAATTGGGTAGGCTAAATTGTCTGTAGTGTATGAGTGTGAATGAGTGTCTATGGACGTTTCCCAGAAATGGGTTGCAGCTGGAAGGGCATCCGCTGTGTAAAACATACGCTGGATAAGTTGGCAGTTCATTCCGCTGTGGCAACCCCGGATTAATAAAGGGACTAAGCCGAAAATAAAATGAATGAATGAATGAATGACTGGGAGTCGTTATGAAGTAATGCTGAAAATTATAGTGGAACAATATCTAGAGCAGTGATTGCAATCTTACAGTAATTTGTAACATTTTGATTTAGTAGTAGTTAATTAGTATTCATTTGTACAATCTCTTTTTAATATTTTAGTATGATTTGCTTATCCCCCAATGAGAGGTAGGTTTAGGGGTCGGGTTTGGGGGCATGTCTCCCAATATTTTCATACAAATGAAATTGTACGAATTAGCCACTTTTCTGACGATATGAAAAATAATTACATTTCCTTGTGAGATCGAGATGGAAACTCTGATCCTGGAAGGCTACTATCCAGTGGACATTGATGGATAGTTCCAGAAGACATTTGTTTACTTGAAAGACAGAAGACAGGTGTTGTTATGGGGGGATGATGAATAAAAGGATGTAGGATCCAGCAGGGTATATAGGCCTGTATTAGCCTAATTAGAACTGGGCCAAGGCTCATGTCTTCTTTTGACCAACACAGCGGTTTAAGAACTGTCAGACCTCAAAGGATTATGACTCTTGATCTCGAGAGGCTATGATTGGCTAAGGTTGTATCCAGCGTGTCTGTCTGTGATGGAATCATGGGATACCATTGACACTACAAATAGGAGAGGAGGAGTAGCTCAGATTGAAACACCCATACCCAAAGCAAGAGATACAGTCGAAGAGGCCTAAAAAGACAACGGTAAGTCTAGAATTTGTGATTATGTGCATTAGAAAATGTTGCCAAGTGTGTAGTGTCAGTTTTGTGTGAGCCAGCAAAAAGCCTTGGATTTCCAGATTTC
Organism: Danio aesculapii; assembly: GCF_903798145.1. Taxonomy (NCBI): domain Eukaryota; kingdom Metazoa; phylum Chordata; class Actinopteri; order Cypriniformes; family Danionidae; genus Danio; species Danio aesculapii. Next base: position 42,963,946 of record NC_079438.1, read on the forward strand.
CACTCTGTGCATACTAAATCTGAATTTCCTTTTATTTTATTTTTGAACTAAATGAGTGTTCATTTAGGGCACTAAAGATGTCAGCTGTTTAACATCCACAGAATGCGTTTGAATTTGAGAGAATTTTACAGGTGATGCTCTACTTGAGCTAAAGCTTTGGTATCCAGTGCTTCCTCTCAGGCTTACTGCACAAAAGCTGTCCATTTAAAATGATCTCCCGAAATCCCCTTGGAACCCAGAACAATGAATTTAAAGTACTAGCAGATAAGATTTTTTTTTTTATTTCTACTGGACAACTTCAAGCCAAATAATATATGGGAATGTCAGCAAAAAAAAGCTTTAATAGCATAACAATTTGTTGGACATCAATATCTAATGATATTGTGGAAGGAGCTCCACTGAAATCTTTTCAAAGATCCTAGTTTGTAGTGTGTTGATATTGCAAAATGAAACCAAGTGTTTATTAAAGCCTGATAAGTTTTTTATAAACCTTTTTGTATTCAGAACTAGTCAGACACTGTCATACATGAACTCTTATGTTTGTTCAAAATGTCATTTTCTGCCTTGTGTATGGAAAGAGTAGTACTATGGCATAGTTGAGTCAATTAAGATTGACCTGGCAGCATATTCTGAATTTAAGAGGATTACCACTTAGAAGACGGAGACACAGGGAATCTTAACTAGAGGATGTTCCTAATTTTTTGTCACTGAGGTCATCCTCTTAGAGACAACCGGAGGTTATATAAGGTGGATGCTATTTTTAGTATGAGGGATAGTAACCTATGTTCAAGGCCCTGAGACCGAGCATTTAATTTTTTGGGAGTTTTGGGAATCTCTAGGAGTTTTATCAATCTCATTTTGTTTTTTCTTCTCTGTTTCTATGATTTTTTAGGTTAAACCTAACCATGGAGGTTCTCTTGGTAGCATTTTTGGCCCTGCTTTTGACCAGCCAAGTCCACTCTGATGAAATTCCCTATGAGCACCTGATGTCTCAACTCCAGGCATGTCCGAAAGAGTGCAACTGCCCTCCCAACTTCCCTAATGCTGTTTACTGTGACAACAAGGGACTGAAAATTATACCTGTCATCCCCCCCTACACTTGGTACCTGTACCTTCAAAACAACCTAATTGATGTTCTCTCAGCCGATGCTCTCCGCAATGCCACACAGCTAAAGTGGATAAACCTCAACCGCAACAAAATCACAAGTGAAGGCCTGGAAGTAGATGCTCTTAAAGCTATGTCCAATCTTGTACATCTCTACATGGAAGACAACTTGTTGTCTTCTATTCCATCTCCTCTGCCAGCCAAATTAGAGCAGTTAAGGCTGTCCCGAAATAGAATTTCAAAGATCCCACCTGGTGTCTTCTCTGGAATGGGTCGTCTGACCTTGCTGGATTTGCAAAGCAACAAGTTACAGGATGATGCAGTCACTGAGGTCAGTCTAAAAGGCCTCAATAACTTGATCCAGATCAATTTAGCAAAGAATCAGCTAAACAGTATGCCCCTTGGCCTACCACCCACAACTACACAAATCTTTTTGGATGGCAACAACATTGAGAAGATTCCGGCTGAGTACTTTAAGGGTCTTCCTAAAGTGGCGTCTCTCAGGCTCAACCGCAATAAGCTAGCTAATGGGGGTATCCCAAAAAATGTGTTTAACCTTTCCAGCATCCTGGATCTACAACTTTCTCACAACCAACTCACAGAGATGCCTATTATCTCCTCTGGACTGGAGCACCTGCATCTAGACCACAATAAGATCAAGAGTAAGTAAACTTATACTCTTTTATAATTTGTTTGCAGAAAACATTTAGTAATAAGTAGATAAAACAGGTCTCAAACTTGCTCAGTTCATGTGATTCTGGGAAATAGTTGCAAGAAGTATCTTAACAGACAAGACATTACTTCAGCTATTGACTGACCAGGCAGTTGCTTTAGACATTGTATGCAACTGTTTTGTGCTAGTATGTCAAGTAAGATATATATATATATAAATATATATATTTTTTATCATGTTCATAGGCGTGAATAGCTCTGACATCTGTCCACCTGGTGCGCTTGACGATTTCCTGGATGAGAAGAGTCCACGTCTCCGTTACCTTCGTCTCGATGGTAATGAGATCCAACCCCCTATTCCACGAGAGCTGATGACATGTTTCCGTCTCCTGAGGGCTGTTGTCATATAAAGGTGCAACACTGTCAAGATTATCCATTTCATCAATCAGAACTGACAATCTTAATAAACTGAAACACTTGAAAAGGATCTGAAAAAAGACTCAAAATAAATACTGTACACTGCTGAAAAGACCACTAGAATGAATTCTGGTTACTTCTTATCTCATGCTAATTTTGCAGGTGACTAGCAATATCTTTTTGGTAAAACTTTTGACCAAGAATGAATTATGTCCAAGAATAATTAAGAAGCTAATAAAGAATTCAGATGGATACCTATATACAAAATACAACTAAGAATGTGGTATTCTGGTCTTTTCAGCAGAGTAAAGATCGATAAGACTAATTTATATGTGCATTTGTAGATGGTTTCTCATGGATGTATTGTAAAACCAATGTGCCTTCCTTAACTTCATACATAGACTAGCTGGAATCATCATTATCTAAATGTTCTTATAATGAAGAGAGCTCCAAACAACAGTCTACAAATTACTTAATCTTGGTAGGAGCAGGATTAACCAGAAATATTTTCACGCACCACCCAATTCTGAGATGTTTTGGGCAGAAGAGTTGTGAGAAGGGTATAAAGGAGGTCTAAGCCAGCTCCAAGTGGGTGGAACTTGAGTTCCAAGTGGGCTGTACAAACCTGAAGATTTTTTTTTATTTAATGTCTTGTACATGACACGGAGTCCAACATTGTGCTTTATGAATGTCTACACCTACCCCATCCCTAAACCCAACCTCACAGTAACCTGTTGTGTTTTATTAACATCTACCCCCCCTAAACCCAACCTCATAGTATCCTGATGCGTTTTATTAATATCTGCTCCACCTACACCACCTAAACCCAACCTACTTGGAGGTCACCCAACCTACTTGCAGTGTAATCCCTGCCACTTGGAGGTCTCCAGGCTGCAGCGATATCTACTTGAGAGTTGTTGTCTGATTATCGAGCCAAATTTCCTGGTAGTGAACTTAGCACATAGTGGTGGTTTACTGGATTTTACTAAAAGCATAGTTACTCTTACTGACGAAACACACCAAAATAAGTTTTAAGTTAAATAAATGTTAGCAATTGCAACTGTTTACATCAATTGTAAGGACAGAAATGTACTGGCATGTATAATTTTTTTAAACAATGTTTACCTCTACTTTTTGTACATCTTCGCAACTTTGTAAAAACAATATTTCAATATTCAATCAATATTTAGTTTGAAATACTAATTGTTTCACTTCAGCACCTCAGACTTTTTCCAACCAGATGATATACTGTGACAGAATTTTAATGTATATAATAAATTACATTTTGCAGTTGACAACTGATTGATTTTAAGGTACATTGTTCTCTTTTCTCTATATAAAAATTATGTGAACATCCTTTTTCAGCGCACAAATGTGACTATTTTTCATTAATAACTGAAATTAACATCAAAAACTGTGAGGAACCATTAGGAAAATATAATATGATATACATTTTTGCTCAATGTTCCTGATTAAACTGGTTTCAATGGTCCATCATTGTCATTGATTAATATTTCATTTGTGTGTGCGTGCATGTGCGTGTGTGTGTGTGTAATATTGATAATAATGATGATAATAATAATAATAATTTAGTTCTTGAAAAGTCTAATTGCTTGACAACAAGGTAGGAGTCAAGTCAAGAGTAGTCAGTCTGGGAACCTTGTTATAAAGAAATCTATAATCCACAATAATAGTTTGTCTACAATAATGAAAACAGCTAAAACATTTATTTTAACTAGGACTTTGTTGAAGCTTTTGCTAAACACAGTTCCAGTAAAATAAATAAATTCCCATCTAGTAAGATGGTTAAGGAAGATTTTCAGATGTACAGCAACTTCTCGTGAGAATGTGGTTTGTGGGAACTACTGCACCAGCACATCTCTATAATCCAAGAGCTTTGCGGTGGTAAAATATTTAGTACAAAACAATGTATTACAGAAGACTCTGGAACACTTTCTTTAAAATATTTACACACATCTGACAGAAGGGGAAAAATCAACAGGGAGTGCACAGTACCTGGGTATCACTTGAAACAATGACTGCATTTATACAAGGTCTTTCACATATATTTTTGGTTGCATCTGATACATTGACTTTAGACACAGACTGTGTTACATGAAATCTTCCACCACACAGTACAGGCCTGTGCAGCTTAAATTGATCGTGCAAGCAAATGGATTTGCTTGGCACTCTTTAGAGGATTTGCACGGACGTCAGTGCATGCTCCTTGCTTCAGCTAAGCACCTTTTTGGTGCATGTGGCATCTTTTAACGCTCGTAAATCTTTAATATCTTTGCAATTTTATATACTCTACAGTCACTTGGAAACTTGCATTTGAGCATGTTGACATGGTCAAGGAGATCAATTTCAAACTGAGCATAAGAATATGGAAGAAAGATGATTTAAGTGACACAAAACATGGTTGTTAGTGTAAAAAAGACAAAATACCTTACTGATTCTAAGGGTCAGAGTAGAACGGCCAAGAAGTTTTGAGCTGATCAAAAGGCTACAATTATAGCCCGTTTCCACTGAGTGGTATGGTACGGTACGCTTTTATGGCTGTTTCCACTGTCAAAAGGTACCAAAAAGCTAACCGTACTGTACCACTTTTTGGGTTCCCTTTTGAAAGGGTACCTAGCACAACAGAAGAGTACCAAAAGGCAGAGCAAGAGGCACAGCTGAACATTATTGATTTACAGAGATACCTCACTAGCACATGCACAAGCCAGGAGAATGAAAACAAAAGAAGCACCATTTTTAAATACACAGCCGAGACATTACACCGTAATAACATATACATATAATAACAAGCCATGGTCAACCCAAGCTTAAACAAACCTTGTTGTCATCTTGATAAACAGCCACAAGAAGAAGAGCAGAATCTACCCTGCTGTTGTTTACAAGGCTGTCTAAAGCATGAGCGGTTTCACTTTCTCAAGAGGGCTCGCATTCACATCTATTTTTGAAATAACAAACTTTATGAGCTGATGATAATAATGTGCACGTGATTATTGAAGTGCTTCTGACAGTGCTTTATAGAAAGGTTAGTAATGAACATTTATACTCAAGTGTTTATGTGTATAAAGCATCTGTTTTGTGAGAAGTGCTATTCATACTTTGACATTTCCTTGAGCGAGAATGACGTTGACTGAAACTTTCTGTCATACACCACGCAATTTGTACGCTTTTGGCAGTGGAAACGCAAGCCTGATAAAGGTGACCTATACCAGCCCGTACCATACCGTACTGTACCACTGAGTAGAAATGAGTCATTACTCAAACAATCACTTGCAATCAAGGTCTGGTGCACTTGCAATCAAGGTCAGGTATCTCTGAACACAACCAACCTTGATGCAAGTGAGCTACAACAACAAAACATCACACTAGGTGCTGCTCCTACCAACTAAAAACTATAGGACAATACAGGTTGTCTAGTCTAATGAGTCTTGATTTCTGCTGCCACATTCAGATTCAGTTCACCTTGCTAAATCTATTAGAGAAGTTCTGAAGGGACTAAGGGTCCCACGTGGCACTAGCAAGGAACCTACACCTGATAGGTTTCATTCGCAAGGTAATTAAAGATGGCAGCTTAAGCAAATAATGTTTGCTAACCTATAAACGTCACACACAATCAAACTAAATGAGACATAATGCAACATGTTCTAGATTTGAAATACTCAACAATCCCAGTTCCTAGCAGACTAATGCTGGATTCTATTACATGGGACTCTGCAGAAATATGATTACCGAGTCATGGAGGAAAGGAATTAGTATAGAAAAAGAGATCAAAGCCTGTAAAAACATCCCATCTGAATTTGAAACAGGTACTTGTTTGGGTTAGCAGGTTTTTGCTGCATCTGTGCAGCAAAGGTAATGAGCAGAGTTTGTGAATCGAGTCCTGGTGCAGAACAGAATGGGGGCCTTTTTTACTCTCTCTATGTTGTACCAATACAGGAGCCTCACAGAGGGCCCATTGTGCACCGGGGCCCTGCAGATGCCTACATGAAAGCAGAGCATGCCTCATGCTCACCTCAGGAAAAGGAAGACAAATATCTCCTACTTAGAACTGAATAACTTATGTGTCTCTTCAGGAAACAAAAAAGAGCGACGGTTGTAAGGGATTAAAGGATTTTCGCAGCTGGGGGTCTGTCAGCATGCAAATTGTGTGTCTGTTCAGTGTGTGTGTGTGATGCAGTGTGGTATGGGGTGGGCACTGCTGTAGATGTGACCAAAACTCAATTTCTCCCTTTTCTCGGTCTCACTTCTTACCTTCACATTCACGGGCAGGTAGGGTTGCACGGGTCTGGGAGTGTGTGCACACATACACGTCACACACTCATAAGCATCCACACACAGATACACACTCACTGTGAGTGACCCGTTGCCATTGGCCAGGCCCACCAGCCCTCTGTCTGTCCGATCTGAAGAACAGGACCATTTGGGAAAGAAGGAGAAAGAGGTAAGGGTTCTACTGTATGTTCTTCTAAATGCTGGTGCTGTGCTTAGTAACAGAGACCGGACCCCAGGGCTTCCCCTTTTTGGCTTCAGTGGTACTTGGACACTGAGGCTAAGCTAAAATAGCTAAAATGATTCTCTCTTACTGTACTTTTGATTGATTATAATTATTGTCTTCTATATGACTGCATTTATGATATAATATACATATGCACTGTCTGATCTTGATGAATCTCCTTGTAATTGTAAGAAAATAATACACATTTGCTAAGGTAAAGCCATTCACCTGATTGATTCCACTTAGGCTTTCCATTTCCAAAGTATTTTTCATTTTATCATGTGGATTTGTGGCTTTGATTATATATAATGCTTCTATTCTCTCTGATCTTCATGAGTATAGTACTGCTTGTAATGTTGGAACTGAAGTGATTTACAATAGTTTTAAGTGGGATAACCTGTGCTGTAATTATGCCAATTCATGTATTCTCATTATACTGGTCACTTGACATTTCTTGTTTTATTGGGTAGTTGGTTCTGTTTCTGTTCTGTGTTTTTGCTGGTTGGTTCTTTTAAGGTTTACAGATTACAATTTAAAAGTGTATTTTGAGAAAATGTGATAGAAGAGCTGTAAATTGCTACAAACTATTGTGTTCAATGAAAGCCAGTGTTTTCAGAGTCAAAGGATTGCTTCCATTTTTAAGCTGAAATAAAAATCTCCAGTGGGTTGCCAAATGGATAATATGTCTCTAAAACACTTGTATATTTTTGTATTTTGACATATTGGAAATAAGCCATGAAGGCAATATTGGCAGCATCCCTAGAGTAGAAGAAATGTTAAAATCAATGAGCATGTGGAATGCTGTTGGGTAGAGCCAAAAACAACATTGGGATAGTTAGTTCTCACATATACATACACACACAGGGTCTACACACTGCAAACAGTGTGTAAAAGCCGAGCTCTGTGTGCAGCATAGTCCCTCTTTCAGTATTTCCCTGCTCCAGCTGTCAGACACTGGTACACTGAAGTTTCACTGAGACTCCTATACTAGGTTGCAAATCGATATCATTACTATATAATCTCTATTCATGATGTGTTGATTGGCTCTCAGAATTCCTTAGGGTGTAGATTTATGTCTAAAAATGCAGTGGTTTCTAGAGTTCAGCTTTGCCCCAAAAATAGCCTTTCGCTGAAAGTTGTGTGGATGTGTGTGTGTGTATGAAAGAGAGATAGAGAGAGATCGTAACTCACTGCCATGTTGTCCACAAACCTCGGTGGAATTTCGAACTTGAGTGTGGAGACAGACACTCATAAAGGGGCTCTGTCAGAGTCCTCCCTCTCTCAACTAGTTCTCTCCGTCTCACCCTGAGGACCAGAACTTGGTTTGTCCTTCAAGAGCACCCTTCACTTCCTCCACTCCAGCTGGTCATTGCTTTCCTCTCAGTCTCTTATCATTATGAGAGCTGATACTAAGCAATTCGGGTTAGATTAATATCAAATAGATTTGGAATATTAACATGGATTTGTAATAGATCGAATTGTAATTTACCCAACAATGGCCCCAATTAGGTAAAAGAACCATTTTGCTTCCCCAAAATACCTTTCAGTAAACAATTCCTTTTTTGGTGTTAAGAACATTTTAATAAGCTGAAGCCCGTTTTCAAGACCTGAAAGATTTCATAAATGTTACAGGTTCTTCTTGAAACCATAATAAAACGATCTGAAAAATTCAAACTTTTTTTATTTACATTGTCTGCTACAACATCCATGCAGGCCCAGGACGTCAACATGACGTCATGTTGACATTGTACTCCAATGTACCCCAACGTCGTGGGGACGTTAGATTTTGGTTGGAAATGAAAATCTGGTTGACTTTAGAACTCAAAGTCAGGCGGATGTCAATGTCCAACGTTCAACCTAAAATCAATCTAATATCAACCAAATATCAACGTCTAATCATGTTACACCTTGACGTTGTGTGCACGTTACCACTATGACATCTATCAGATGTTGGATGCTGTGTGCCTGCTGGGATGCTATATATGTAATTATTATGTTTTTTACGTCTTCCATCTCACCTTTGACCTTTTAACTTTACATCACAAAGCAGTCATTGGGTGCTTCTCAATACCCTTCCTTGTTTCCTCATCCTCTGTCCTACGACCTTGAAAGACTTCCTGAGGAGGCATGAGCGAGGATACACAGGTGGATCATTTGCGGAAATGTTTTATTGACTAAATGTGATGCACATGTAAGTTCTCCTCCCATTGACATCTGCACCAATAATTTCAACTTGAGTTGAAAAATCAAATACACATTTATAAGCATATTAAGCATAAAGTAATTGTAAATGTGGACTTTTTTTCACGGTTCCTTTAATTTTTTTTATATGTAAAACTATAAATATAAAAAGCAGTTGATAACAGGGAATGATACTAAAATGTACTTAATCACAAATAAAATAAAAAATACTGACAAACGTGGTGTTTAATTTAGAGTTGGCAAAAGTATACACATACTTTACTCAAGTAGAAGTACAGATACTCCATCGTTTATATCCAAAACGATTCTGGTAAAATTTTAAGTACTGACTACACTTTTGTACTACAGTAAAAGTAAAGAAGCATAGCCTCAAATATGTACTTAAGTAAAAAGTGTTTATTACTACCCATTTTAGTTTTTATGCTGGTAACTACACCACACATCATGTATACATCTATACAAAATAACTTACATTTCTAATTTTTTTTGTGGGGGGGCTTTTCTTGCCAATTTTTGCAGCAAAGAAGCCAAGCAACATCGTTCTACAATAAAAGTTGCCCTGTGCATCATTATCCGCTATGACAAAAAAAATAGATTGATTGAATCAAATAGGCGTTTCAAGTTTGTAATAACAAGAAAAAATATAGGTCTCGCCACAAAACACAATTAAAAACTAAACAAAAGTAACAAGCCCAATTTAAAAATGTAAAATTTAGAAAGTACAGATATTTGTGTAAAAATGTAATTAGTAAAAGTAAAAAGTTGTCGGAAAAAAAATTGTGTAGTAAGAAAAATCTACCTAAAAACAATAAAGAAATACTTGTTACATCCCATCTCTGGTTTTATTGTGGATGTTGAAACTATTACAATGTATATGATTATCTGACATATTCAAGAATCTTGATGTGCAAACAAAATCAGTGGTGTACAGTATTTATTAAACAACAAAGCCTTGAAGTGACGCTAAAGGAAGCTAGGATACATCATTTTACTTCATTCAGATCCTCGCTTCTTTTTCTTGCCTCCTTTCCTCGAATCTTGTAGGGGTGGAGCTAAAACAAGAGAAAGGAAGTGAGGATGCAAAAATAATAATTGAGAAGCACCCACTGAGTGGATTCAAGATGGCCGATGGATTAGCTAGGGGTTTCTTGGCTCTTGCTATTGAGTTTAAGACTTTACACGCTTTTATTTCACTATTACTACCTGTATGCACCCTGTTAATGAATACAGAGTTTAACAATATCACATATTTTCCCCCTTAAAAAACTAAACAAAATGTCTTTGTTCATTTAGGCTACATGACCACTGAGAAGGTAAATGGAAAGCAGATAATACAAAACTGTCTTGATTATTAAGAAGTATAGCAAGTGTATGTAGATTCCTTTAAGGTTGTAAAACCATGTGATTAGATTTATTGTGGACTGTCCAGCCAGCTGCTTGATGAAAATCATTCCTTTCAAAACACTTTTAAAGTAACGGTTTGTCATTGGCAACATTAGTTCCAATATTTATGATCTGGATATCATTTAGATTTCACAAAGTTGTAATTCTTCTGATTCTGTGTCTAGCAGGAAGATGGTATCGCTGAGACTGATGTGGGGACTCCTGGTCCTGTGTGTGGCAGCAGCCTCTCCCCCAAGATACGTCCGACAAACAGAACTACACAATTACGATGATAACAACGATGTGGATTTAGACCAAAATGTTGATGGCGACAATGCCTATGAGGACTATTATGATGGAAATGAATCAGAGGTGAGGCATTCTTAATTCTGATTCATCCTATCATTCTGAATCCTATCCAGTTTTTAGGAACACAAATAATAACTTGACTTCTAGTTGATCATTTGGTATCAGAAGTGGCTTATATGAAAGACAAAGGCCTCTAGATTAAACTTATTTTACCTAAATAAAATGTGATCTTGCCTTGATTTTTAAGGATTTAATTAGGACAGTAAGGTCTGACTTTGCTTAGACAAAAGTTTTGTCACTTGTCACAGAAATATACTGTACAGTATAGAATATAAAGTAATGGTGCAGTGGAAAAGGAATTAATTTTGTATTTGACTCCCATGAGCTTGGAGGACTGCATCTGTACATCTCTACAATGACTCAAATAACTTATTGATAAAGTCATCTGGAATGGCAAAGAAAGCGTTCTTGCAGGACTCTCAGAGTTCATTAAGATTATTTTAATTAATCTCCAATGGCTCCTCCTTCATCTTACCCCAGATATGCTTAATAATGTTCATGTCTGATGATTGGCTGGCCAATCCTAGAGCAGCTTGACCTTTTTTGCTTTCAGGAACTTTGATGTGGAGGCTGAAGTATGAGAATGAGCACTATCCTGCTGAAGAATTTGCCCTCTCCTGTGGTTTGTAATGTAATGGGTAGCATAAGTGTCTTGATAACTCAGGCTGTTAATGTTGCCATCCACTCCGCAGATCTCTCATACGCCCCCATACTGAATGTAACCCCAAACCATGATTTTTCCTTCACCAAACTTGACTGATTTCTATGAGTATCTTGGGTCCATGCGGATCCCATCGGTCTTCTGCAGTATTTGTGATGATTGAGATGATTCATCAGAAAAATCTACCTTCTCCCACTTTTCCAGATGATTTAGAAGTCAAGTTATTATTTGTTACCTTTACAACTGGGATCAGCGACAAGACATTTGTCAAGTAGTGTATATAAAACAAACATTTATACATCTTTTTAATGCACTATACATTGTCTTTAGCAATTCTCACAGATATCTGTGAACGGATATAATTTTGTCAATAGGTGATATCATGGGATTTGCATTACCCGAGCTCCCTCATTTTAAACTAGCAAGTAAAATTCAAATTTCCATTATAAAGTATGTCCCATTTTAAGTGATTGGATTAAGTATTATTTATTTCTGGGCCCTGGTTACCGCATCCTGTCTTTGCATATTCATTAGTTTCCTCCAGACGGTTGAGATGGCTAATGCTCAAGCGTTGGACTGAGTTCTAATTGCAATGCAGGAATGTTTTGCAGCAGTTTTGCTTCAGGGTGTTTGACAACTTTTCATTTGCTCCGCTGATCCAAATGTTCCTGGGGATAATCATATTCAGCCATGTCAGCCTTTGGTTTATGATTTTCATTAGAAACTGGTTTTAACCCAGCTGCTGTGCTTCAGGGTCGGTCACTGAGGGCATGCGAGCCTGTATTTACTCATCCTCCCATTTGAGACCAGTTATCGGCTATGCATACTAATGTTAGTACCTTCTCAGTCAAGTATACCTTTATTAAAAAAAAAAACAATATATTTAGTTTATAGCCTTTTTATGTATGGAAGCACATGATTATCAATAATCAATAAATGGATATTGTTTAATTTTCATTTTGCACCTAAGTTTGTGCATGAAGAAAAATGTCATGGAGAATGTAAACTGAAATACAAAAATGCATTGCCGTTGACATATGAGTACGAATAATCATGTTGGAATGTAATCGGCAATGCATTTCTGTTTTTCAATTTACATAGTCCATGACATTCTTCAGCATGTGCAAACTTTGGTGCAAAATAAATTTCCTGTACCATTTTAAAATGTAAATTACATACTAGTTTTAAGCCATTATGAGTTGCAAAATCAAAATGGAAAAGGATTACCCAAATTTAAATTATGTGTGTTATGTGCAAGCAGAAATTATAATGAAATGATCATTCAAATATTATATTTCCTAATGGTATTTAGACTCGTGCTTAGGAAAAGTAGGATTGCATTTCCATCATTACACCATCTGCTGTTTGTAGCAAAAATTCATGTGCATATAACCAGAGGTATAGCAAAATGGCATGTTAAATGTATTTTTAATGCATTGACACTCACATTTAAGATCTTTTAGAAATCAATTTTCAATTAATACATCGCAACGAATGTTCCTAGTCGAAGTGGTTTTGAAAATGCATTCATAAAGAATTTGTAAATGTCTGGTATTAAAAGACAAGTTTTGCCTATCTTTGCACGCTTTATTGAATTAAATATTGTACATTTCTGACCAATACACTGCCCAGCACTTTAAGATTACCTGGACCAATGTTAAGCTACAGGGGTAAAAAACTGTATTCAGTAATGTCCATGCAAAACGGTTAGACAATAACCAGTTCATCATCTTCAGCATGGCAAAAAAGACAGACTAAAACTATGTATGACTGGCACAATCCAAGATGGATTTTTCAAAGATTCGAATAAAAGCCAAGAAACTTAACTTGATCCTGATGTGACTGTTATGTAGTTAAACTCTCAACTGAAAACACATTTTTGAGTTACGACACATTTTCCTTGTGTAAAATACTTCATTTTCATCTCTACAGGATATTGTTGATGCTACATAAATTGTGGGAATGTTTGTAGATCCTTGCCTTCTGGCGTGATTTATTAGGATTCCGAAATGTAGTTTCAGAACACTATTTTATTTGATTTGCTGCTACAACTTTTTCATGTCAATTAGCTGATAAAGTTTAACTTGCATAACTGAGGGCATCTTAATACTCCGGATCTTGGAGGAAGTTTGGAGTAAATTTTTGTGCAATTAGTTGTGTTTCTCTGATGCAAGCCTTTCTTTCTTCACATATAATGTATGTGAAGTGGTATTTTATTAGTACACAGTAGATGCTGTGTGAATCTTGTTTTCTAAAGGTCAAGTGAACACATCTAAATGTTCCAGAGGATTGTGAAAAAGCATAAAGCTGTACAATGCATATCATCACTATTTTGAATTATGCCATATAAAGGTTTACACTTCCCTTTCTCTCTGTTAAACCATCCATTTCAAATTTTCTTTGTAGGCTTCTACATTTTGAACCTAAAGACCCCTATGTGAGCTTTTTGTAACAGAATAAACAAACTGCTAGATTTCTAAAATGTACTCGGTGGAATGAGAATAAATACTTTTAAAAATTACACAACATACAATATTTCTTCATAAAATTATGTTTTATGTGCTCTTATTCTGACTTTGAGACTAAAACACAAATTCTTAGAGGCATGTGAGTCAGAAGCTGTTGTAGAAAATAGGTTTTTATGCATCGCAGTATCTTTATTAACGCTCTAGCACTGTTAATTGATGCACACCTTGTTGATATCTTTTAGTCATCTTTTTAGAGTTTAGCTCTGCATGTTTGGAAATGTTATTGTATGAATAGTGGGGATATTCTAAGTAAGCCCCATCAAAGTCTTTCCGTTTTTCAGATTCTAACCATGAGTAGTTTTTGGCTGTTGACAGAATTATTAATGCAATGCATTGTAATAGTTACTGATTTACAGCTACTTTACAGTTAGTTTTAACTAGGTTCAAGTTGACCACACTTTACACAAATGAGACCGCTCATTTGAAAGATTATGTGCAGAAATTTGGACTTTTCCTGCTACCATGTATGTCTTGGTTCCACAAGGACCATTTCAAGAGTATAGCAGCTGCTTGCAGATGAGACTGTGAATGGTTTCACAGCTCCCCTCTCTGGAGTGTAGTGGAATCGAATACTAAAATAAGCTGAGAGAATTGATCAACATCACAACGTATACTTTTAAATGAAAAGATTTTTTTTAAATCAGCACATCAATATGGTCTGAATTTGTCTTGCCTTTTAAGAATTAGCAATTGTAAGAAAGCACTCTGCTTTGAAAGATTTGTTTGAATAGGCCTGAAACCCAGTGAACAGCTCATTATCCTTTCAAAGGGACATCCCTCTGCTGAGTCACACCTCTTACTAAACATCCAAATGTGTTAATGTGTCCACAAGACCCTTATACTTTAGTATGGTAAAATGTATAGATAATTTATACTTGGGGTGTAAAAGGTGTGAATGATTTCAGTGTAGCTAAAGGGTGTTACCCAAATTTCTTTAGGAAAAAAAAAACTTTAAATCTCCAAGATCTTGATTTGCTGATCTAGTTTGTTTTTAATGAAGGTTAAAGCTCCAAGGCTAATTGTTTTCCTACAAGAGTTCAACTAGAAAAATTGAGGTGTTGTCTATTCAATTCAATTCAATTAATCTTTTTTTTCTATAGCGCATTGACAATATAGATTGTGTCAAAGCAGCTTCACACAGAAGATTTGAGTAAATTGAAATGGTGTTAGTTTTCAGTGTTGAAGTTTAGTTTAGTTCAGTTAAGTGTGGTTTAATATTCACTGCTGTGAGTTAAAAACCAACCAACACTGTCAGCAATGTCTTTTAATGATGGGCAGGCTGAGAAAGTCTTGCTGTCATTTGTAAAGTCTGAAAATATAAGTATGGTGTATTGACCTAAATTCATCTTGCAGATAGAGATTACCCGCGTTGATCCATTTGAGGGCATTGAGTCATCACATAGTGCCTCATTGGAAGAGAAAGAAGAGGAGGAATTACCCATAAAGCCTCAGCTTATTCCACCAAGCTCTGGGGAGTCAGGGACTCTGATGGGCCCTAGTGCTCAGGGAGGTCTGTACCATGCATGGACAAACACACACTCTGCTATTTGTCATTATTTGCCTGCCAACCATTTCATTGTGCTGTTCCATTTAACTGGCAATTTGATTGGTTAAATGAGTTTAATAATCCTTTAACTTTTGCTTTTTATGTGCATCAAATCCAGTTCATCACCCAGTGTTTGCTGAACCAGTCCGTATGGTTCTAAGTGTAATTCTAATTCTAATAACTGTTCTAACACCTAACCTTGTCTTGAACAAGAGGAGGAGCTTCGTCTGATGCCCACTGACATCCTTCAGATATCAGGTGACTTGAGCTCTGGAGACGCTGTGCCCTCTGGAGACTTACAAGATGAGAAAGCCTCCAGTTCTGGAGAGCCTTCGGGATTGGGATATTCTGGGGTCTCTGGTGGCATTTCGGGTTCTGTGGACTATGAGGACCTTAGTTCTGGAGTCTCTGGTCTTTCTGGTTCAGGCATAATACTTATCTCAGGTGAAGGTCAGTACTCAGGAATTTGGTTTGCCTGACAAATTTAATGTCAGATGAAATGTGAAAAATTTGTACTTTTAGGGGTACAACAACTTGTCCTTAAGGTGGTACCTTATCTACCTTATCTACAAAGTATGTATAAATGCAATCGAGTACCTCTTAGTAGTAATACAGTAGTTCTCCGGTACCGTTATAAATATTTTTGAGCTCATTTGAGGTATTGCCTTGCTGACATGATGCTTTACCCCTAAAGGTACAATTCTGTTTATTTTGTTTTTCTGAAAGTGTAGATTAATTGGAGTCTTGACTACTTCAGCGTATATCTTTTTTTCTGTGCATGAAGCTGTGCCGAGTATGTGGACTATGCCTGTTAGACCTTAGTGAGAAGAAATTTCCTGGAGATTTTTAGGCAACTAGAGATGACCTGTAATCATTTACTTGTATTGGTTAATATCTTGATCCAAAAAATGGTTAATGAGTCATCATTTCCAGCATTGCTGATTATAAGCATTACTGAGCGTTAATTTAATAGCATTAGTGATGTTGATTAGACTAATTTCTTTCTTGCTACACTACCTTGTCTCTCACAAGAGGAGGAGCTCCATCCGATACCTGAATTCGGTCCACTTGAGGCCTCTGGGGAGTCCGGAATCTTTGAGATATCTGGAGCATCCGGGTTACCTGAGGGGTCAGGAGAGCCTGCAGTCTCAGGGGTATCTGGAGAGCCTGTGAGCTCTGGGGTACCTGAGGTATCAGGAGTGTCTGGGGCATCAGGAATACCTGATGAGTCAGGAGAGTCTGGGGTCTCTGGGGTGCCTGAAGGGTCAGCAGAACCTGGGATCTCTGGTGTATCTGAGGTGTCAGGAGAGTCTGGGGTACCAGAGGTTTCAGGAGAGGCCTCTGGGGTACTTGAAATTCCAACAGAATCTGGGTCTTCTGAGGAGCCTGAGGTATCTGGAGAATCAGGGACCTCTGGGGTACCTGAGGTATCCGGAGAATCTGGGACCTCTGGGGTACCTGAGGAATCTGGGACCTCTGGGGTACCTGAGGAATCTGGGACCTCTGGGGTACCTGAGGTATCTGGAGAATCTGGGACCTCTGGGGTACCTGAGGTATTTGGAGAATCTGGGACCTCTGGGGTACCTGAGGTATCTGGAGAATCTGAGACCACTGGGGTACATGAGATATCTGGGGAATCTGGGATTTCAGTGGTGCCTGATATGTCTGGACAGCCAGAGACCTCTGGGGTACCTGAGATGACTGTAAAGCCTGAGATCTTTGAAGTGCCAGAAGTGTCTAGAAAACCTGGGCCCTTTGACTTGTTTGAAGAGTCAGGAGAGTCTGGGAGCCCAGAAGAGACTGAGGTGACCAAGGCCCCAGATTTCACCACTACAATGTTAATTCCTGACTTAGATGAAGGTTAGTATCATGATTTCAATACAACACTTTTACTGCTTTTAGGTCTAGGTATCTTAAAGGGTGATTTCTGTAGATCAGGAATGGATTAGACCAGATTAAAATATGATTGCATTCACTACTGAAGCTATTGTTGCACCAGTCAGTGCAAATAATCTGATATTATTGTTCTTAGAAACCTATATACTTCATTTAATGGGCCGATGTTAGATAAATGTGAGTTCATTTGCTTTATAACAACAATAATGCATTATAACTTATCATTATAAAAAAATAACCACTGTCTGTCATGTTCCATTGTTAATCTGTCCATGTGCTAACCTGTCTCCTAACACCTTAATATTGTTGTGTTTAACAAGTGGAGGAGATACTCCTAACCACCCCAACCACTCCCCTGGAGGGGACTGGGGGTGATATAGGGTCAGGCATACCTGATATTGACACAGATATTTACCCAGATATAACAGGTCAGTATTTTGCTTATATTTAATCATTATTAGCGTGACTGAAATTAATTGTTTTGATGACTGCATAATGCATGTCATTTTTAGCTTTCCCACACTGTGACATGTCCATCATGTTACCTGATAAAAAATTTGTTGTTTACAAGAGATACTTAATGTAATATATAAAATTTCTGGGGTCCAGTCCTGCTAGTGGAAGGCCACCAACCTAGAGTTTAGCCTCAACACATCTATCTGGAAGTTTCTGACCATGAAGATCTTGATTAGTTAATGTGTTTAATTAGAGATAGAACTAAAGGTGGCCTACCAGGAGCTGAACATGACCACCATACTTTAAGAAGCACATGTTCATGTGCTCCAAAAGTGCAGAAAATTTGCCTTGTATAGCCTAATAGGCAACGTCTCCATATGCATGAGTACAGTTTTGGTGTTTTAATATGTATTTGTCTTTGTTTTCTTAATGCCACCTGCTGGTTTGGTGGTAAGGTATGTCTGTCTGTGTGCTGTGTACCTGTCTGGTTGGATCTGTGTACTGTGATGACCTCAAGTTGGACCGTGTTCCACCCCTCTCCAAAGATACCACTCACTTTTATTCCCGCTACAATAAAATTTCCAGAATCAGCAAGTCTGACTTCGCCAACCTGAGTATGTGTAATAAAGGAGAAACCAAATAGCACTTTATCTTATCACAGTTTAGTCTAAGTCAATCATCACTAACAAAACACACACAAACACACATACAATACATCAGATCTTCAAGTAAGATTGCATGTCATGTTGATTTAATGCATTTAGTTCATGTAGATTGCAGTCTTTAGTAAAAACAGCCTGATCTGATATTTAGCACAGGGGTGACTAAGTTCATTCATGGAGAGCCACTGTCCTGCAAAGTTTTGACCTCACCTGTTGGCAGCTTTCTAGTAACCATTAGACATTGACTACCTTGTTAAGATTTGTATGATCATGGTTGGAATGCAGGACTGTGGCTCAACAGAACTGAAGTTGGCTTTCCCCGCTTACATTTCCCAACATTTGATACTAACATCTTTATGTGATGTTTTTTTTCTGAATGGTCTTTTTGTCCTTTGTTATCACAAAGATAAATTAAAAAAGATCGACCTGACTAGCAACGGGATTTCCAGGATTGATGATGATGCTTTCTTTGGCCTTCCTTCCCTGGAGGAGTTAATATTACGAGAGAACAATATTAGACAACTTCCTGCTTTGCCACCATCCATGACCCTTATCGATGTCTGTCACAACCATCTGGGCAGCACTGGCATCCAGAGAGAAGCTTTCAAGGTGAGGGAAATAATAGGCCTGATAGAAAAGAATAGCATTATGCACATTCGCTGCTCAGTTTTACTTGCAAACAATGTTCCTTTATCCTGTCATAACCCACTGTTGGCCAAGTAGACTTGAAGGAACAACTTCGTAGTTCACCTAAAAGTTGAATCACTTTATTTACCCTCAAGTGGTTGCAAACCTTTGTGAGATTATTTGTTCTGTTGAACCTAAGATATTTTGAAGATAGCTGAATATCTTAAAGGTTTGAAACAAGTACAGTATTTTCAGTTTTGGATAAACTATTCGTTTAAATTAGACAAAAACCAAACAGCAGGAATAGCAAATAACGGCGTGGATCCTTTTGTAACTGATGCTTTTAATTATACCTAAATGTTAAAACAAAACTTACTAAATATTGCTTATCTACTCACTTTTTTTCAGGACATGCCAGGGCTACTTTACCTTTACTTGACGGACAACAACATAGACCACATCCCAGTTCCTCTGCCTGAGAGTCTGCGCTCACTTCACCTACAGGTACCTGTACTCCCACCTCAAGGGTGCCACCTTGTGGACATCTAAGCACTTGTCATCTAGCAGAAACAACATTTATTCAAAGATTTGTAATTAACATGTATTTATAAACAATCTTTCCAATGATTTGCATAGTATTTTTTAACAAATAGTGATGCCCTAACTTTTATGCTACATCTTATACTTTGTTTTATCTTTTAGAATAATAACATCCAGATGATACACGAAGACACCTTCTGCAATCCACACGACTTAAATTACATCCGAAATGCACTTGAGGATGTTCGCCTGGACAGTAATCCCATCAACCTCAGCCGAACCCCACAGGCCTACATATGTTTGCCACGTATTCCCATTGGTAACCTTTTTTAAATCGTAAAAAAAATTAAAAATGCACACTTGAATACACACATAAAAAACTCACACGCATGCATATGCATCAAAACTCCTCTGTGCGTACCTCTCTCTTAAAAAAAAAAAAAAAACTTGGGCTCAAGCAAACACATGGATATGAATGGCTGTCTTTAAAGGAGGTTGGCAAAAATACATAAACTCACTCTCGAAGGAGTTCTGGTGGACACTTCCAACTCTACGCTGCTTGTGTTCATACTTTTTTTTCCACAGTGCACACTTTTCATAATGTAGGAGGTTTGTAATCGTATCTGAATTAATGATGTTTCAAACACTCACACGACTAGACTCATCCACAATCTCTTTTAGAGAAACCAAAAACCATGCAGAAGTCTGAAAGTTTTTATTTATCAAAGTCTAATGAACCTACCAGGAAAACAAGATGTCAGTTATTTACAACTGCAAATCTGAACGAGGCAACAACCCTCTTTTTGTGTGTGCTGTACTGGTTGTTGGATAAGGGCTAGGTGCAATAGCCAGCCCGAACTGTTTTAAATATGTTTGTAAATGAAATACTGTTAATATTCATATAGAATTTAACAAATGTTTATCGTAATTAGCCTAAACCAATTTGAAGCTGGCGCTCGATTAACTTCTTGAAAGGTTAATTTGACTATAATGCAATAAAAGAAGCATTCTAACAATGAATTTGTTGTATAGTCTGTACTGTAATATAAATATATAAGCGTTTTTTTTTTTACAATTTACAATAACTGAAATATTTTGGTTTCACATTTCAAGATGTTGTCATGATCAATGGCTTCAAAGATGATCTTTTCACAACTGTTGTATTCTGGCCAAGGGTTATGACAATGACTGGGGGGAATTGGGGGTAAATATTAGTTCAGCATTGTGTGTTTTGTATGGAAATAATCACACCTGAATAAAGTTTTCTGATGACCTCTCCAAAACAGAGGTGGCTTAACGTTTTCATTGTTACCTTCTCAAGTCGTCAAAGGCATTTAGCACTTCAAAGATGCTCTTTTAAACAAGCACAACTACTAACATGACGAAAAATCAATCACTGTAACACAGAACAATCCACTTCTGGCAACAGAAAACGGTTTTACTTCAAACTGAAGGTGTACAAAAATAATGACATTTACATAATGGGTCCCGCTCAGAACATTTAGCTCTGATTTAGAAGTTCTCAATGAGCTTTTCAAACAGGTTGAGGAATTTCTGCCTCCTTTCTAATGAAGCCGGCTCCATCACTAAGGGAATCGAGGTGTCAGTTCCTTCTGAATTATCGTTTAAATTAGCCGTCTGCTCGCTTTTTTCTATCCCACGCTGTTGATCCAGGATGGCCCGTTCTCTTTCAAGCTTAGCCCTTTCTCTATCAAGAATCGCCCTTTCTTTTTCCAACTGAGCTCGGATATACTCCACAGAGGCCCTGTCTCTTTCCACAGCTGCCTTTTCTCTCTCCAAAGAGGCTCTGTCTCGATCCAGTGCTGCCAGTTCTCTTTCCACTCCCGCTCGTTCTCTGTCTAACACCATCTTCTCTCGCTCTAGCACCATCCTTTCATATTCAATAGCAGCTTTATCGCTTTCTAGGATGGCCCTTTCGTGCTCCATCTCATCTCTGTCTCTGTCCAGATCTCCTCTGTCTCGCCCCATTTCTTCGGACATGATGTCATCCTCTTCGACGAACAGCTCAATCTCACTTCTATCTGGCTCGCGGGCCCTTTTGCTCCTTCTGCGCGTGGAGTTGTTGGGTCGATACTCGCTGTCGTCTCCCACCGAAGAAGTGTCTAGCGTGACATCGCTCCCCACGAGTCTTCCTTCCATGGCATCATCCATGAGGGAGAACCATGGCCAGTTAGTGGGGTTCACCGAGACGCCAGGTGGAGGATTCTTCATTTCCTGAAACACACAAGACACACACATTTTGTGAGCTTGCAGAAGCAGAGTGTGATGACAGCGAGTGGGGTTTATAGTTATGTGTACATAATTGTAAACATAATATCAATATACACTGTATATTTATTGATCAGTGGTTCTGCAGGTTTCAGCAAATTAAATTTAAGACATTTTTAAGACCATTATGAATGCAATTCTAGACTTAGAGTGCTTTCACATCTGTGAATCCATTCTTTTGTTCCAAAACAGGGATTAAAATTGCTACATTGTTGCACTTTGTTCTTGGAGCGGTTCGCTTTCACACAGCAAAGTTTCTAAACGGACCAAAAGAGCTAAAACAAGACACGTGCGAGTAAACTCTCCTCACATTGGTCAGAGTTTCAGGGTTTATTTTGCAGGGTCCCGCTCAGCTGTCATGTGTCCCTATTTTAATTTATGATGATGAGAAATAAGCGAACTGCACTTTCATTTTGAATGGACACCCACAAACATCACTAATTATAAATCAGAGGTAAGACTTTCTCATACACAGCAGTTATGCATTATAGGTTTTACATTATAGAGAGAAATAAGAGATAAACCAAGACTGCTGTTCGGTCAAACGGATAAACAGCTCTCGTTAATAGTTAACATGCTTTCACTTTCCTATTTGGCATGAAACACACATTTAACGGTAGAATGACATCCCACCCTACTCATACGTCTCTCTTCATATAGCCATATATGACAATTACATATCCATAATACACTGTGATATAGCCTGGTTCAGATCGTATTGCTTTCTCAGTACAATCGGTCCACTCCAGAGTTCGTTTCAATCGAGCCGAGACCACCTCATTCAGGCGATCTCGGACCGATTGTTTTGGCGCGGATCCGAGCGCGATTTCTAGATTCACATATGCCAAACGAACCGTGCTAACTGGGTAAACGCTCCAGGTTCCGAAACAAAAGTTTAGGTGTGAAAGCAACCTTATATATGGCTGAAAACGCTAAGGAGTTTTTCAAATGGCCCAATTTGGAAAAGATTTTTATTTGCCCTATCAAACTTTTTCTAATTTTATACATTAAATAATACAATAATAATTATTTAATTATTTAAAATTTTAATATTTTAGTTAATTCTGAGCAAAATATTTTAAATATTGTCAAAACAAGTAAGCTCTAGTTGTATACATATACTTTTTTTAACATAACCTTTCTTAAAAATAAATTTAAAAAAATGTTTTAAAGGTTTTAAAAACTATAATAAACCAAATATATGTACAACAGTCTGACCAGGTCAGCTTCCTCAGCAGTAAATACATGGAAAACTTTTAAACAAATATTATTGTGAGGAAAAGAATTAAATCGTTATGGTAAATAGAGTTAAAAAGTACATTCTTAAATAAAAAGTTGAAACTTTATTTATTATTGGATGAGTGTTTGCCAGATTGGAAAATTAAGACCTGCTTAAAAAGATTTAAGACCTACAACACAATATTTTTGTCATTTTAAGACTATTTAAGGCCTAAAATTTAGTTTTTGTGATTTAAGACTTTTTAAAGACTTTTTTAAATGATGATAAATCTCATTTAATTTTGTGTATTTTAATTATATGTAGAGTGTAGTAATATTAGTATTGTTATAATATATATATATATATATATATATATATATATATATATATATATATATATATATATATATATAAAATTATAGTTTAGCAAAGTAAAATGTAATACAATTTAGTTCAGGTTTTGCATATTTTGTATTAATGTTATGATATTGTTATAGCATTACTTAACATTTAGCTTTAAATATATTTAACAATTAATTGTTTAATATTGCATAAAATATACTGCTAATTCTAGATAGATAGATATGTACTGTACATCTATTTTTTATGTTCTAATATAATAATCTTTAAATGTTAGCCAATTCTAAGTAATTACTATTGATGCTGTTTATTTATATTAATTCATTAAATTGTAAATGTAATATTTAGCATTAATGTGCATTTAAATATTAATATATTTATAAACAGTTTATCACATATAATTTATCATATATATATATATATATATATATATATATATATATATATATATATATATATATATATATATATATATATATATATATATATAGTATTTTTAAAGAGAAATATTAAATATTCACTAGTTAATTTTTTTTGTCATTTTTATGTATTTGTGTATTTATTTACCCAATTGTATATATAATATTTATGGTAACCATGTGTATTGTATTAATCTAACATTTTTTTATATAAATATGTTTAAATAGACATTTAGATATTTACTGTGCATCATTTCTCATCCTTTAGTTTAAGGACATAATTAATGTTAAAATGTATTTAGTTAATTTTGTCAGTTATTTTTATTTGTGTATGAATATAATACATTCCCTTCACACACATGTATCTGTAATTTACTATGGGATATATCATACTTTGATAGAAACTGATTGAAAGGTTTATGGAGTCCTCAGCTGGTGAGCTTGTAAGTTGAATCAGGTGTGTTAAATTTGGCCAATATGAAAGATGTGGATGTGCTTGGGGGGCCAGAATTGAAAACTGGACCCTCATAATGTGGTATATCAGCATACCTTATACTTCATCTTAAGGTTTTCCCATTTTCTCCTGGCCTGGCTGGCAGAAATCTCCCTTTGCAGCCCCAGCTCTTTAAGGATGGCCCTACAGAACACAAATACAGAATTCACACCAAAATTCCTGCAAGCTGCTTTAACAAAAATCCACAGCATAATTATTGTTTTCTGCATGGTGGACTTGAATGGGTGAGTATGCATGTGTGTAACTGAGGGTTGGTGATGCCCAGTTTACCTGTAAGCCAGAGTTGAAGAATTTCTCTTTCCAGTGAAAAGTGCATCATTGGTCACTCGCAACTTCACGAATCTGACAAATTCTTCATTTGACACTTGAAGCACACACACATAAAAACACACGTGGAAATTTTAATAAAAGGAGAACACGTGATTTGTATAATGCATGCATCCAATTTACATGACCAGCCCAATGCTAAACTGCTAAAAAATGGGAGAGATAATTGAATGCATTGACACTTTAGATGCAGGAAATTATTGCTACTCACTCTTATAAATGAATTCGGAATGCTCTGGGCCATCCTTAATGTCATCGGAGGGACTCTGTACAGTGTAAAGTTCGTGGTCCATACTTGTGTCTGTTGTCTTTGAGTCATCAAGTGCGCTACTCATGGCGCTAGTGCACAAGCGAAGGGCACTAGAAGAGAAAATGGAGGGGTTCGTTCATTTCTTCTGCTGTTGGTTCACGGAGGACACACACTAAATACCGCCACCTATTGGAGTTATGGGATATTACAATATAAATAATATGTTTTCGCTGCAACATGGCTCGTTTACGTTTATTAGGTGAATTATGATTACTTACGATCTTATTTTTTTATATATATATTCTAACTTGTATGATGTGTTCTTTACATACTATTAAAGGGCTTTTAAATTCGTAAATATCTTCATAGAACCATAAGCCCAGCAAATACATATCGTTCCCAGAACATTCTTATTTGGTTCCCAACAAAATAACCAAACGGGAACAATATGGGAACGTTAGGGGATAATGTGTTTGCTGGGAGGTTCTTAATAAAACCACTGCACTTTAATTCATTGGGAATCTCGATTGTACACAAACAGACACTTTTGTTTGGTGCAAGGGCGCCGGCATTTTGGAGCGAGCTGCTTTTGTTAGGGAAAAGTTCATTCAATATTATTTAAATGTTTTGGGGATGTTCTTCAACATGTTTTTCGCAACATATGTATTTTTAAAATATATATCAATCAAAGTTTACTATTTATTTAATCTCCGAAAAAACAAGTAACTATAAATCTTTTAGATAGCACGGATGCTGCAGCATGACCCTGCGTGATAATTACTGTACTAATGTAAATTAATACACTGACAAATGTCTAACTTTTTTTTTGCATGTTTTTATTTATCTTCTTTATTTATATTACATTTAAGTATTCAGACAGAACACGTTTTACATTAAAGGGGAAGTGGAATAAGTAAAAATGATTTTTTTAAAATTAATTCCTTATAAGAACATACAAAAAAAACAACAACAACAATTAACCAATCGTAAAAAACATCTTAATCAACTAAGAAATCCAAATAGCAGCATCCACAAACAAAAGAAAAAAACATAAATAAATATAAATAAATAGCTAAATACAATGCAATAAGGGGGTTCATCATCAAAAAATACCTTTAGCAGACTACATAGTTTAAGCGCTTTTTTATGTCACATAAGCTTTAAAGAATTGAAGACCATTAAATCTTTCTGGAAAAGCAAAAAGTGGAGGGTTTTTTAAAAAATCTACATTTATGGATGAAATAAGTTTTCACAACATTGTTAACCATGATGTCATCCCATATCGTTGTGGTACATTTTGAAAATGTGCATAAATTAAACATGTTTCAATGAGTCTGCTTCACAAAAGGTACAAATGTTACGATCCATATCAAATCTATGTATGAGGAACTCATTACAAGGATAAATATCTTTAATAATTTTAATTGAACTTCTTTTGACTTTGGTAGAAGTGGAAAAAGGAGAAATCTTGTTAAAATTTTAACCACCTTGTCTTCAGGAAAAAAAAAACAGGTCTCTTGTTAACTTTAGAAGGGAAAACTGTATTTACCCATTTACTAACATTTTAAAAGTCTTATTATTACAGCTCTGCCCAGTAAAATTAATACCAGAAATAATAAGATTGAATCTTGGAATCACAGAAAAATAACCCAATTCCTCTTTTGAGTGTTTTTACAGATTTTTATCCTATGCTTTCAGCATGACATATTAAAAATGCATAATTCAAATAGAAACGAAACTCCATTCCTGACATATTCGTTGAAGTGTTTTATTTGTATAAAAGTTCACAATACTGTTTCCTCATGGTTTAAGTAAAAGTGTTTTCTTGAAAAGGACAACCAAACGGTTGCTAATGGAGCAGGAATGGTTTCGTCCATTGTTTCAAACGCCGCTCAGCACCGCCTAAAAAGAAGAGGTGAAAGCTGATTCGTTGCAGGCGATAAACGTAACATCCGCAAGTTTCTTATGAGTACGTGAGGCAGACGTTTTCAGCCACGTTTTCCTTACGATCGTTGAAGAGTGAACAGCTGAAACTTCCTTGCTTGGTCGAAGTCCTTTTTTTAGGAATCAAAGAGGCCTTTTTTGTTCTATTTTATCTCTCGGTCATTTTTATAACTCTTTCGTACAACCAAATACTTTTTCTGGTAATGTGTCCTGAAATCATCACCATGAAGAGAAGCCACCAGAAGGATATCAAGACCGCGCCTGATCATAAACAGAAATGGTCCAAATCTAAGAAAATGACAATTCTTCAAGCAAAAGTCGACGACAGAAGGGTACGCGTTCGGGCCTGGTCATCCAGGAGACCACAGCTGAGTCCTGGTCGTGTCGAAAGAGCCACTACGGGCGACCAAAGTTTTGTACCGTCTGTAGCCATGGCACCAAGAAACACTACGCAGTACTTAATGGACATTGAGTATGCGGAGCGGCTAGATGTTTCGATGGAAGAGTGTGGTGTAAGCCGTGATTTCACCACGCAGAGTCGTACGCCATTTAATGAAAGTCATTTCTCATCATCGGACTCTGATTACGACAGATCGCTGGACTTCCAGCAGCGAGACTTCGAGGAGCTGTTCTTCAGGAACGAAATCTGAGGCGTTTCCCTTGAAACCTGACTTGATTTCGTCGGAAAGAGAGGACCGGGCAGCTGTGAAAGCATAGACAGTAATATGTGCGTGTTATTTTTATGGTTAGCCCTGTAAAAGAATGTCGAACAGTGTTTTATTGAAACCAATGGGTTGAACGCAAATGTTTGAGATGCTTGTTGAGAGTTGAATGTGGTTTCATTTTGTCGGCTCTCCTTGTCCCACAGCATTGCGCAGACTCCAACTCAGGGAGGCGGAACGCTCTGTGTCACAGCTGCGCGATGACGTGTACGCCACGCCCCCGGTACGGCCACCAGCACGTGGCCAGCAGGTAAACCCGCTCCACTCATTGTGTACGCGGTGTAAGAGCGTTTGCTGTCACATACTGTCGCAGTGTAATTTGAGAAATGTGCATGCATTGTTCTGCCAACGGATGCATGTGTGTTTTGAGAGACTTTTACAGGTTGCTGATCCTCCTCGATGGATCTAAGCTGTCTGTGCAACCCACTCAGAGGCTTGGGACAAAGCCACATGGCTGCCTGGTCACCACTGCTGGGTAACTGTGGTAATCCTTGAATGTGAATTGACAAGTGCACTCAGAGCTCCTGTAGTATGAGTTATATTTTGAGAGATAATTTGTAAATATTCATTGTATTAAATACCTAAGCTTGTGTTAACTATTAAAACTTTTAAATCTGAAATTGTGTTCATTGTTGTCTATATGTTGTTGTTTAAGTTTCATTCAAGTATATGGGAAAGAACCTATTTTCAGACCACATGTCCACCTGTTTGACTGTATAAACCATATGCATATAGTATGTTTATAAAGATGTATGTTTTGTAAGGGGGTGTTTGGGAGTGGAATGAGTAATACGTAATTTTAATAGTTATTTTTTTTAAAAAAGTGCACACACAAACGATTACATAAATGAATAGAAATTAAGTCAATGCAAAAATAAAATTTTTAATATTTTCAATTAGCTTTATACTTGTACATTTATTTTTTTTTTAATTTTAAAAATTAATTTTCACAGTTTTTAAATTTGGTCTGAACTTGTCACTACACTAGTCAATATTTGAAGTGGATAATTTTTGTTGTTATTTAAATACAGTTTTAAATTATTTTGGTCCGTCTTTAAAACGTTTTTTATTTATTTTTTTTATCCTTGAAACGTTGAGTACTATATTTGACCTCCATGCAGTGATGGTACCAAAATAATTAGACGTTAAAAGTACGTTGAGATCAACATTCATCTTATTGATGATACTGTTTTGGATTGATAAAATGGGCAAGTTTAGAATGTAATATTTAGTAGAGTTCAGACTTTGTTTGACACTGGGGGTCTTTGTCTTGCACGAATGGGGCCCATGGAGTTTGAAGACCATCACTTGAGCGTTCAGGTGAGAATGATGCATAATGGCTATGCGACCTTTTGTTGTGTAAAACTTGATATTGGGTGTAAGAGTTCCTTTATAGTTCTTCCTGAAGTCTGACACTTCATTCATTGCAGCTTCCAACTTACATAAACCCGGCTGGCCAAATAAAATGTATTTTTAAATAATAGTCAACAGACATTAATAGTAATTTTTGTGCAGTTTTATTTTTTATTTATAGTTAGTAAAAAAAAGTAACCGTTTGAGGTTAATTGCTAAACTTTATAAGTCAATTTTTTAAACAATATTTTGGGAGTTGAAAACTTTTTTTAATATTTGGTGTCAACTAGTTAGTGTAGTTTTTGAAATTGAGAAATCACATTAAAGCTGAAAAAATCTAGTGCACCTCACAAGATATTTGGTCAAGTTGAAAATCAGCTGTTTGATAAATCTAGATAATAAGAATCATCTTTACAGTACTAAATTAGTTGTGCAGCAAGTCATATTAAAAAAGATGTATAACATGTCTTAATGGTATGTGATCTGGCCCTGCTTAAATGGCCTTAATAAAACATGTATTTACAATGAGTTTAATAATTTGTTACAGTATACTAGGTGTAAATGCCTTTTTTTTTACCATTTACGTATGATTGGTTAAATACATGCATGTAATTACATCTTTAATTACACTTTTGACCATTGCTTACACCTTAAACCTACCCATACCATCAACCCATATCCCTTCTCGAGCACCAGAAGTGTTCTGCAATACAATATGAACACCATAAGTACATTGTTTATTTTTTTTGAGGTAAGTACATAGCAGTTAAGGCCGCTCTATATAAAGTGGGACCTATGATCTTAATTTATTAATCTAATGCAGTGTTTCTCAACCACATTCCTGGAGGACCACCAGCACTTCATACTTTGGATATCTCCTTTGTCACACCCATTTAAGGTCTTTCAGTTTCTGCTGATGATCTGAATCAGGTATGTTTGGTCAAGGAGACATGGAAAATGCGCACAGATCCAGGAAAGTGGTTGAAAAACACTAATAATTTATGGTGTAAAAGAAAAATCTATTATTTTGACCCATTCAACTGTGGCTATAAAGCCAAACATGTGCAACATAATACTGGTTTGTGTCACAAATTAAAATATTGCAGGGAGTATTACATTAAAATGAAAATATTAGTTTACACACATTAACGCACAGGGATAAGTATAGAACAGCACTTTGGGATGGTGTATAACAGGTTCTCAATCTTGGTCCTGGAGTTCTGGTGTCCAGCAGATTTTAGCTCCAACCCCAATCAAACACACCTGGGCTGACTAATCAAGGCTTCTTAGAAACATCCCTGCAGGTGTGTTGAGGCAAGCTGGAGTTAAAGTCTAAAGGACACCGGACCTCCATGACTGAGTTTGAGAATCCCTGTATAAAAGATGCTTTATGAAATGGAAAATCAGCAGCAAGCATGTCATGTTGTTGAATCAACACTGACTGAACTCTCTTAGTAATGTTCCAAACACATTAATGGATCCATGTAGGGAAAAAAACCGTTCAAGTCATTGTGGAAATGTTTGGTGTATTTTTTTTCTTATACTCCATTGGTGAGCAATGTGAATTTTAAATATGTACACAACGCACATCACAAGCAGAAGCAGAATATAAACAAGCAGAAGATCAGCACTTTGGCTAATTGACTCTCTTGGTATATGATTGTTTTGAGCTTAGGGACACCTTGTTCCTTTCCTCAACCCTGGCACAGAGGGTGGTTTAAAAAAAACCCAGCTAACAGGTGCACATTTCTAACTGGCTTACACCACCAGGTGGCATCAAATCACCACAGTAGAGATCCTACCAGGGCACTCATTTTGTAAGGAGTGCTCTAGGAAGGCAGACAAGAGCAATGTGTTGATAATCCTAGTGCCACATTTAGATTATAGCGTATGGCATCTGTTTGTGAGGAGACGAGCCGGGCAGGACAAACCTCTCAAATTACACACAGGATCAGGACACACACCTCTTTGTTCTTGGAAGGAATGATAGAGCTCATACAAGGCAAGGTCTGGCTCTATTTCTCCGTGTTTCTCAACTCGCTCTTCAGTTTAATGGGCTAAACTTTAAATTTCTTCCTGTAGTGAGATTCTCCCCTTCTGACAGCCCTTTGTGTCCGCTCAGTTGCCTGTGGTCCATCTGCCAAGAGTAATAGATGAGACGGCTCGTCCCTGGCCAAGTGTGTGCTGTCACTGAGATGTGGACGGAATACAAGGCTTGTGCATTATGATTGATATGAAGCCCTCCAGCCAGGCCGCACTGCTAGTCTATTGATTAGACACCAGCTTGGCCTCATGGGAAGCCGTGTCTGTCCCTCGGTCATCCATCACACCTATTTTCTCTCACTTTTAGACAGCCAAGAAAAGTGACCAGGATAAGCTCTTATTTGAAAATGTGAGTTACATATCTCTTATCTTATCTGAAGAAGGTGCATTTGGTTTAGCTTGTGATTAAGGTTGTTGGTAAGTCGTTCCGGCCTCGGCGTCGTGAGTTTTTTTTCAGCTAAATTCAAACTAAATTGGTCGTTATCTTTTGTGAACCTAATGATTCCAATCCATTTCCTTCACATAAAACCTGAGATTATAAAGATTTTTTTTCAATTACGTAATCAGGAACAAATACACTTTGATTCATTGCCTGTTTCATCGAGGCCATTCTTTAATGGAAGTGGAGTTTACTTTATTCCATTAATGATACCAAAAGGTTCAAATTAGCTTCAAGATTGACAACCCAGTGCCAACCATTTGTCAAATTGATTGTAAATGTTCATTTTCCTGAGAATGAAAAAAA
Source organism: Danio aesculapii (assembly GCF_903798145.1). Classification (NCBI taxonomy): domain Eukaryota; kingdom Metazoa; phylum Chordata; class Actinopteri; order Cypriniformes; family Danionidae; genus Danio; species Danio aesculapii. The sequence goes on from NC_079438.1 coordinate 42,995,708, forward strand.
GAGAGAGCACACTGTTAGCGTATTAATGATAGAGTTATGCAGAAATATATAGATTGCTACACTGTAAACCCTGATAAGTACAGTTAACTCAAACTGTTTGAGGAAACCGATTGCGGAAAACCATTTAAGTTTTGAAACAATATGGTTTGAGTTCTGAAAACTATATGACTATGACTATAAAAAGTCATATACGCATTGTTTGTGTTTATCATTTGTGTTGTTAAACTTTTAGAGTAGTAACTTAAACATTTTAAGTGCAGTTATCAAATCATTATAAGTTCAACAAATTAAGTCCAACCAACTATATAGCTACTTGAATGGTTTAGTATTGCTCCTAGTTTTTGTTAACACAAAAATATAATTAATTAATTCATAACTCATTTGTTTGTGTTCTGCTTAATATAATCCATTCATGAGTTACCATAACTCTTTTGAGTCAAACTAACCTTTTAAAAAATTATAAGTTTAACTTATTTCATTTAGTGATTTTGACTGTGAAGTTTTACTGTGTAGACGTTTAACTCTCTATTTCACTATAACGTTACATATGTGTGTGCTAAAGGTTATATTTTTTTCTCTTTTTTATTTTATCTAACAGCATTTGTCAGTTTCAAAATGACTGAGATGACCAATAAAATAAAAGTAGGCATGGCTTGCTCAACGCTTCAGTTTGTGAAAACAGTTGTGAGGTAAGATATACACAGCTAAATGTTTAATATTTTGACCAGTCAAAACTCAAATCAGTATTATCAATGACAAAAAAAAAATGCTTTTGGAGGTTTTTGTCAAATTAAAAATAATTTGAAAATATTGAATGAATCCTTAGTCATAACCTTTTTACTATTCATTTGTTCTTTTTAAAATACAATTAAAATACAAACTTTTAATAATATTACACTGTAAAACCCAAACAGTTAAGGTAACTCAAACCATTTGAGAAAACCGATTGCAGCAAACCATTTAAGTTCAAAAACTAATCCTACTGAGCACTGTGAACTTAATCCATTTGAGTAAACAGCAATTTGAGCACAGTCAAACCCGATAAATGAAGAGAACTCAAACCAACTGAGGACTGAAACCTAAGTTAAGTCAACTCAAACCGTTTGAGGAAACCAATTGCAACAAACCATTTGAGTTAAACTAATCTATATGAGTACTGTGAACTTACTCCATTTAAGTTGAAGTAATGAGGTATTTAATTAACTCATTACCTTCAACACTGAGTTCAAAACTCTTTTCAAATGAGTAGAATTACCTTTTAGTAAATTTTGAGTTAACTACACTCATTTCATTTGATAAAGTTGACTGTTGGGTTTTAGTGTATTGCTATTAATTACAACAGCTATTTTTAAAATACAAACATTTTAAAAAATTATTGATAATAAAATTGTTTGTATACTACATTATTGCATTAAGTATGTGTACATTCTTTACTCATGTATTTCATTCAAATAAACACCTCTCCCCCCTATGTTCAATACATGTTTTGGCAGATGTTTTGGAAAAACTTGTGTGAATCAGCTGTTTGGTAAAAGACAAATGAACCAGTCTTCCACCCTCAGGCAAAGCACATTTCAGTACAAGATAGAAAAACGGTAAGTGTTTTAGCTTTTCTTTCTCTACACACAATCAAAACTAAACTTTTTTTATTTGCAATGGTAATAGATTGACGAAAGGTTGAAATGATACATAACTAACGCTAAAACAGAGTTTCCATTGCTGAAACTGATTCTGAATTTTAGTGGGACTAGATAGGGAGAGTAAATATTGAAATGAGTTGACACGATGCTTAAATAATGGCCGGTATTCATAAAACATGCATGTCTGGAGAGCGAGAGAACCAGTACGTTGACCTTCAGAGAGACAGGAAGAGACAGGTGCCTGTGGCGTTGTGGTTGGACACACCCACGGACCGGACTCTGTTCGGCCCAAAGAAAAGGTCACAGAAATGTCATGCAGTCGTGTCCTTGTAAGTTTGATCGGACTTGATAAAAGCAAACCTGCTGCTTGGATTCTTCCTGCTGTACTTTTTTGACATCCATAATAACTCCACTCCACTCATTTGATCTGCTCTGCTTTAAATGTTAACTGCGATGACTCAGCTAACAACTGTTGTTTGCACTGAAACGGAGCATTGGTGTTCATTCAGCTCTATTTCGTGTGACAGATGCTGTTGGCAATAAAAAAATAAGTCATAAATTAAATTTTTTTTTATATTTAAATATTTTGAAGCAAAGTTTTAAATGGATTATAAGTGGAAATGGTGTCTTGTGAAATGTAGGTTAATTTGATATGTCTGTCTAACATCCCGCACTTTCCTACTATTGGTGCATCGAAGCAATTTACTGTTATTATATATAACGTTGTGGCTATACCCAACACTGGCATAAAAAATGTGCAAAGAAAAGATATACATTTATATTCAACTTATTTTAAATATAATTTAAATAGCTGTTTTCTTACTCAATATATTTTGCATTTTTATTTATTCATGTGAGGAATAAATTACTCAAGCCGTTACTCCAGTTTTCATTGTTAAATGTTTTTCAGAAATTATTTTATCATTGTTTTTTATTAATAATGGCTATTTTTTTTCTCAATGTTTCTTAAACCTTCATAATTTTTTCATGATTCTTTAGTGAACAAAGTTCAAAAGAACATGACTTTTATTAGAAACAAATATTTTGTAACATTTTAAATGGCTTTTCAAATGCTTTTAGTGATTTAATCCACATTAATTCACGAGCATGAATTGAAATTTTAATAATGCTATAGTAAATGCTGAACCATGATCATTAACAAATGCTGTACAGGTCATGCTCACTATTAGCTCACATTAGTAAATAACATTAACTAGTGAAACCTTGGTGTTAAAATGTGACCATAATAATGTTTATAAATCAGCATATTAGAATGATTTTTCCATCAAATCAATTAATTACATTTTAAAATCAGAATATTTTCACAATGCAATTTTACTGTAATTAATGGCAACTTCTTTAAAAACATAACAAAACCTAATTGTTTTAAACATTTGACCTGTAGTGTGTATATATAGGGGAGAGCGGGGACAAAGTGGAAAGAGATTAACTCTTGACAACCCAAATATCAGCTGATTTTGGGACAGTGTCCTGCAGTTAGGCCTGAATTATTGGTTTTAGGTGCAAAAAGTAAATAAGTGTAGTGGTTCTTTTATCCTCATTACAAGTTGAGTTTCACTTTTCATGCATTACAGTAATGATCAATCTATAGGTTATTTAGAGAGAGAACACATCCTTCAGTTTTTCAGTTAAAAAGTAAATCGGGTTTAAATGACGAGTTATTTATGTCCCACTGCTAACAGCCATACCTTATTTTTCAGTTCCACATTAGAATTTGCGGTGTTTTGATTCATATGTTCTATAAAATTAATGCATATTGCCAATAATAATAATTTTTATTTTTTATTTTAGAAAATTGTAACATTTTGCGTTTTTGGATTGCTTTTAAAACTTTTAATGGAACTGAACTTTAAAATGAAAATGCCATTTAATATTTTTTCAAAAATATAAAGAAAAAAAATGTTTGCAGATAACATTAACAAGGTGATAGATATATTTAAAATAAACAATATACAGTCAGTAAATCTAACAAATATTGTGTTACTTTCATCCTTGCTATCAGGGTCAGAAGTAAGAATGTGCAATTTGTTTATAGTGAAATTATTTTGAAGCTGTTCTACATTTTGTTTAAATACCACCTGATATTGATAGACCACACTAAACCACAAAAAATAATATTTTTTCTTTTATTATTTTTATGAAAAATGGTACTTTCGTCCCCACTCTCCCTTACATGTAATGTGTATTCCTATGAATTAGCAAGGTGTGGTGTGTGTAAAGGTTTCTATAGTTCTCCAAAAGCGAATGTTGAACCAGTATCCCTCACCCCGTGTGTGTGTGTGTGTGTTTAGCATCTGTGTCACCATGCGTTCTGAGATACAGGTGTGATAAATGACTAATCCAACACTTGGCATCACCTGGCAAATTGATATTGAGTTGAATGCTTTGAGCTCAATATTTTGCCTTGACCCAGTTGAGGCCCAAAACCTTGCTCGCTGTGGCCATTTTAAATGAATTTCAGTACCGGAAATAGGCCACGGGTGAAGGGGGTGCAGGGCCTCCTCTGGGAACGTCCCTCTCCTTCAACCTCGCCTCATTAGTCTAACCGGGCAGTTGCAGAGCTGTTGTGTGTCACATCTATTTTGGTCCCCCCTAAACTCCAAAGTGCCCCCTTAACTTATCTTTTTCTGTATTTTCGCCATTCTCCATTTCCCCTCATTCTGCCCAAGAGACGAGGTGAAGGAGATGCGATTGGCCCCTGTCCCGTCATCATCATCATCATCATCGTGGAAACAGGTTGGCAATGAGGAATCGGACACTGATGCAGTCGGCTAAATGTGTCAAGGACGCAGGAGCCAAACCTGGTACAGTTCACCTGTGAGAGACCCAAAAGCACAAACGCAGAAAGGAAGTGACCCACTAAACCAGTTTACAAGTGCTCTTTCTGAAATTAAAGCTATAGTTCACACAAAAAGGTTGTCATAATTTGCTCAGTTCTATATTCTTTGGTTGAAATATAGTTTTATTTGAATTATTTACAAACATTAGGAGTTTATGGAACAAAAAAAGAAGCATTAAAAATATTTAATGTGATATTTTATGACTCGTGAAGTCAGTTCGGTGAGGAAAAGGATTACATTTATATTAAATTAATTACTAATTTCTTGCAGATATTTACCACAGTAGTAATTATTTTGAGTTGTTATTTTTTTTAAACAAATTAATAATTTTTCAAGGATGCATTATATTGATCAAAAGTGGCATCAAAGAAATGTATTTATAATGCATACATATTAGATATTTTAAATAGCATTGGATTTTTGTTCATTATGAAATAACACTGTCTGACATGGTTTAACATTATAAATATTAATTAACAAACATCACAAACAAATATTAATATTTTAAAACAAATGTCACCAGATGTGCCACAGAGTTAATAAATTATATACATAACTATAGCTTTCATTACATCAATAGAATACATTTTTTAAATATATTAATGTAGAAAAGATTTCTTTAAAGTATAAATAATATTTACAGTGATCCATTTTTTGCTATATTTTTGGTCAAATAAATACAGCCATAGTATTCAAATGACATTTCTGTCAAAAACATCAACTGCATAAACTATAGTAGTCTACAGCTGAGGATAAGATCAGGACTGGACTGTGACAAAAAATCAGCCCTGGCATTTTGGGACAGAGCGACCCACTACATTCAATCAAAATACGACACATCTTTGAACACCCTTGAATATGTTTACCAACTCCCATTCTATAAAAGCACAAAAGCCATATATAGGAAATAATGAGAGTTGACAAATGAAAAACTTACATATTTTTTTATTTATTACTATTATAAATATATAATCCACACTGGAAGTCCATCTTGTGTGTGCCTGTTTGTTGAGGGAGCCTATATTAAATAATGAACATAACAAAAACTGCCTGCTGACGCACACAGTAATTGTTGATTAACAAAATAAAGTTAAATAAAAACAATGTATCAGAGACCCTTAAAAATTTTTTAACTCAACAATGAAACATCAGACATAGCTTAAAGTTTGTATATAGTCAATCAAATGAACTTAAACAATTAAAAAATGCAACAAGGATTTGTTTGGGCCTGAACTACAAAACAAAATTAAAAATTAGTATTAGTTTTGCTTAAGTTGCACACTAGTTTGGTCATGTATAAATGTCATAACTATATTGTATAAATATTATTATAACTATAGGCCTCATGCTGACGATCAAAAACAGAATGACATGATATCACAGGCCATTGTCTTCTGACCGAGTGCACCTTAAAAGACATGAATGACACTTATAGAGCTTGAGAAACATACTTTTTTTATGATATATATCATTTGTAAAATAAAGAGTTGCAGGTTAAGGAAACAGGAGAGGAGGAAGTTGCCTGTGAGCCTTAGTGCAGATGAAAAGTTTTTTAAAAAGTATATTTATATAGACAGATAGGTAACTAGACAGAATAGTCAGGAATATATTGATCCGTGCAACAGTTGCCAATCCACTGCGCGTTGCAGACGCAAAAGGCAAATGCCTGCTCGATGCTTCTGCTTATCATACGTGTGTGTGGGGTCTGAAACCGGCGCATGTCTCTCAACTATTTTGACAAATACACACAGACGTTGCACGCTTACACAGAGCCCAAAATGGAAGTTTGTGATTGGGTCAGCCCAATGTCAATAAAGAAAAGAACCAATAGGCTGCAGATTAAGACACATGGGCCGATCTGTCCGAAAAAGAAACCTCTTACTTTCAGAGTGTCACAGATCACAGCTTCGTCAATTAATTAGGCAGAAAAAAGACAGTCTGCTTAGTGTTTTATGGGCCGATCAGATCGTAAGAAGATGATTAGCCTGGCCCAAAATGTACAGATGGCCAGTCCTCCCCTGGATAAGATTATGATTTTAGCAAATATATACAGCAATGTTTTAGCATATTGCATGTTTCTTTTGTAGTATATTTTAGCAAGCTGCTAACATGTTTTAGCTCATTGTTTGCAATTTTCTTTTCAGCTGCTAACCCCTTTAATGCATTTCTTTCATGTTTCATTTCTAGCATTGTTTTAGCAAGTTGTTACCATGTTTTAGCATATGATTCACATTTTATTCTAGGATTCATTAGCAAGTTGCTAATATTTTACAGCATTGTTTCCATGTTTATTTACTAGCTTGTTTTCTCACAAGTTTTCTCAGATGTTTTATCACATCATTCACATTTTTATTCCAGCATGCTTTAGCAAGTTTTTAACATGTTTTAGCACATTGCATGTTTCTTTTGTAGTATATTTTAGCAAGATGCTAACATGTTCATGTGAACTAATCCCTATGATGTTTCATAACTAAAAATACATATTTTTTTCAATTGCGCAGAGACATCTCATAACTCTCAGTGACTTGTCCTTGTAGCCTGACCCCAATCTAGAATGTGCATGTCACCCGATCGCTAAAAACCTTGACTGTTGAAAGAGTGATAAATTTGAAAAAGTACAGACAAGGGTCCCACTGTTCTACCAGAAACATTGCTCTATTGATAAAATCAGGTATGTGGTACGTCATCATCCACCAGCTTTCCTGGATACTTTCTGTAGTGACTCCACATTATTAAATGAAAAGGTGAAAATAGATGAGAGGAGTCTGCTTTAGCATGATTTAAAGTAAAAAAGTATCAGTTGGTATTGTCAGATTTCATTGAAGCTATATTAAAATGTGATTGTGACAGAGTCTTGGATATTAGAGTCCTTTCTGTCATACTTTTTACTTTGTGTATGTTTCCATCTGTAGGTAGGCTAGATCACATTTTTGGGTTTAATGTTATTTTCTTAAAAACTGTGCATAAACTATAGCTGGTTAACACGTTGCTAATATGATTTAGCACATTGCTTGCATGTTTCTTTTGTAGCATGTTTTTAGCAAGCTGCTAACATGTTTTAACACATCATTTGCATATTTATTTTCTAGCATGTTTTAGTACACTGCTTTCATGTTTAATTTCTAGCATTGTTTTAGCAAGTTTTTTGCATGTTTCTGTTCTGCTGTTTTAGCAAATTGTTAACACGATTTAGCACATTGCTTGCATTTTTCTTTTGTAGTATGTTTTAACAAGCTGCTAATGTTTTAGCACTTTGCTCGCATATTTTTTTCTAGCACGTTTCCACAAATTGCTAACCTGTTTTAGTCCATTGCTTTTAAGTTTAATTTCTATTTCATTTATCATGTTTTAGCATGCATTTACAAGTTGCTAACATTTTAGCAAATTGTTGGCATCTGTACTAGCATGTTTTTAGCAAGCTGCTAACATGTTTTAGCACTTTGTTTGCATATTTCCTTTCTAGCATGTTTTAGCACACTACTTTCATGTTCAAATTTCTAGCCTTTTTTAGTGAGTTTCAGCATGTTTTGCATGTTTCTCTTCTACTGTTTAAGGAAATTGTTAATATGATTTAGCACATTCCTTGCATGTTTCCTTTGTAACATGTCTTAGCATGTTGTTTGCCTATTTTTTTTTCTTGCATGTTTTAGCACACTGCTTTCATGTTTCATTTCTAACATTAAGCAAGTTTTTAGCATGTTTTTGCGTGCTTCTGTTTTACTGTTTAAGCAAATTGCTAACATGATTTAGCACATTGCTGGCATGTTGCTTTTGCAGTATGTGTTTAGCAAGCTACTAACATGTTTTACCACATTGCTTGCATATTTCATGTTTCTTTTCTAACATTGTCTTGGCAAGTTTATAACATTTTAACGCATTGTTGGCCTGTTTCTTTACTAGCATATTATAGCAAGCATATTATAGCAAGCAATGCTTTAGCACATTGTTCACATTTCTATTCTAGCATGCTGTAGCAAGTTTTTACCATGTTTTAGCACATCGTTTGCATGCTGCTTTTATAGCATGTTTTTGCAAGTCGCTAATACGCTTAGCACGTTTCCATAGTGTTTTAACCTGTTTCTAGTGTTTTAACACATAGCTAACATATTTCTAGCATGATGTAACACTGTTGTTGAACTGTTTTGAGCATGTTTTATCACAATTTAACAAAATTGTCCTAATTTGTTTTAAAGATTTAAATATTTGAATCTGGTTTCCATCAGGATAGAAGCTGCACTTTTCTGTAAGTAATGGGCTGATCACACTGTTGTGTTTAATTCTGTATCCTATAAAGCAGTGACAGTTAACAGTACAGTCTTAGTATTTGTCCATCATTCTGATATTCTCCCACCTGAGCTATTTCCAGTCTATGACTGCATGCACATCCACTTAATGCTGTTATGTAACACTGTGTGAAAACCAAGACACTCTTCATACAAACATTCATAATCTATGCTAATCAGAGACATTACACTTGATTCTAACACCTTATAAACACACCAGTGTGATCCAAACACTGGCTAATTTTTATTTCAATACCTATCACCTGTCTACAAAACACATAGTTGCATGCACAGAATGCTTGGACACGCTATAGTTCTCTTCTCAGTAACCAAAAACAAAAATCTGTGTCAGTCTTCTCAGAATTGTCTCATTGCACACTCGTAGGAGACTCCTTAGGCAGAAAGAGAGCGATGTTGGCTTGGAAAGTATATGAATAGCACTTTGTGCTGTTTATCAGGTCAAAGCAGGTAACTCTCAGTAATGTGTGTTCATGACTTGGCTCGATACATATTTTGGCATCTAATTGCATGCGTCACTATTGCTTATTTTTACGAGTAGTTGTTTAAATGGATCTACTTCTCTTTTTCTATACCTGAGGTCGCTTGTTTGTCTTTTTTTGGGTGTGCATTTGTTTTTGTTTTTTTATAGTCCGTATTAGACCACTGGCTGCAAGTTAACAAAAGAAAATATATATTTTTTTCATTTTCTCTCAGTAAAATCTTTTTTATTACATCCAAAATGTCAAACGTTTTCATAAATCTAAAATGAAAAATAGAATGAAGGAAAGAAAGAAACAAACCAAAACACAAAAAAGAATGGTTGTTTCTTTTAAAAACCCTATATTTGTATAGGTAGGTCATGGTTTATATATTATTAAAACTGTATATTAATGTTTTTTTTTTATAGCTTATTTCACTCATTTAGCGTAGTTCATCAGATTGTTAAAACGAGAGATTTGTGTTAGATTGTATCTCAGTTTAATTTATTTTAATTTAGTTCATTTTCTATAGAATGAAACGATACATTTATCCGTTGCAATTTCATTACACTGCTGTTTGTAACAAAAATACTTTTGTTATTTTGACCAACTGCCATTTTCATTTAAAATAATGCTCAATGTCTTTATTTGTAATTTGGATGGCATGTTATCAGACCTTTATAAAACAAGGCAAATCTTACTATTATATTGATATGTTTTACATTTTATATTTGCATTTAATCGTTTTTAATATAGTATCAGCTATCAATATACACTACAAGTCTTGTCGTCGATTCCAATTGTAAGAGCAGCAAATAATAACTTATTAAAAAAGTGGCAGAAGGCAGAATCCTCTGTTGAGCTGCATCCCAATCATCACAAATACTGCAGAAGACCTATTGGAACTTGCATGGACTGAAAATTCTTGCAGAAATCAAGATTGGTGAAGGAAAAATCATAGTTTGGGGTTATATTCAGTATGGGGGTATGTGAGAGATCTGCAGTATGGATGGCAACATCAACAGACTGAGGTATCAAGACATTTGTGCTGCCCATTACATTACAAACCACAGGAGAGGGTAAATTCTTCAGCAGGATAGCGCTCCTTCTCATACTTCAGCCTCCACATTACAGTTCCTGAAAGCAAAGAAGGTCAAGGTGCTCCAGGATTGGTCAGCCCAGTTGCCAGATATGAACATTATTGAACATGTCTAGGGTAAGATGGAGGAGGCATTGAAGATTAATCCAATGAATCTTGATGAACTCTGGGAGTCCTGCAAGAACGATTTCTTTGCCCTTCCAGATGACTTTAATAATAAGTTATTTGAGTCATTGCTAAGATGTATGGATGCAGTCCTCCAAGCTCATGGGAGTCATACACAAGTTTAGTTTGATATAGTCCAATATTTGTATTTCAGCAGTTACTTGCTTTTGCATTTAAAAGTGCTTTGAATCGATGGTCTCCAAAATAATTAAATATAAGCGTAAATGTCAAAAATAAATAGCCCTTTTTGAGCTCTAAATGTGCAGTGGCTGTGAATTAGGAGAAATGTCAGAGTTTTCGAGATTATGACCTTAGAATGGACAAACTGGCAGCGTTCGTCTAATGTTCATGTTGAGGGGAAAATAAAGTATAAATAGTCCTAACACAGACCTCGGAGTCTCTGCATGCGCTGTGATTCATATCTCGTTAGAGAAGTCAGCCTCGTTAACCTCTACGTAATTACCCAGTGCGCAGCTCCGGCCCACAGCACACACAGCGTTTGGCAAACTCCAGCCAGTGTGCGTCAGTCTGACACCAGTCAGGCCTTGCTGAAACTGACAGTTCAGATCTCTCAGCTGATTATTCAGTGCAAAGCTCTGACTTCAGATATACATGTTCAGCTTGGGAAAAAACGCAATCGATTTTGATATTTTAAGCTTTTTGAGTATTTTTTTAGTCCAATATAAATAAAACATCAAAAATGCACCTTCAAGTATTTGGGCCTGCAATTTTCACTCATAATACACATTTAAAAGCAGTTTTTTTTTTGTTCAATATAATGGAAATATCCAGAGTGTACCTTTTTAAGCAGTTATCTTTTTGTATATTTTTGTAAATCCAGTAGATTTTCCATTCAAATACCTATTTAAAATGCAGTTTACTTCGAATTAGTTTTTCTTTCTCTCATAATACTGCGCCATAAATCTCTACTTTAGCATCATACATCCACCAATTTTTTGGTTTAGTAAGTTTTACTTATGTAATATAAAAACCAGCGGTGTAAAGAGTACTGAAAAATCATACTTAAGTAAAAGTACCATTATTTGGTTAAAAATGTAGTGTGAGTAAAAGCATTTGTTGTAAATATTACTCGAAGGATGAATAAAAAGTAGACCTTTCAAAAGTACTCAAGAGTAGTGACTATTACGCTGTAAAAAGCTGATGCATTTACATCTAATTTGTGGATGTCTGTAAACATAACATTCTGTAATGCATTTAGTTATTGCCCAGCAGGCACACAATGTCATGAGACATTAGTATTAGGTTAGATGTAGGTCGGGATGTCAGGTGACCAAAATTCAAGTCTAGCCAGTGTCTAAGGGCAACGTTATTTTCATCACCAATAATGATGTCAAATAACGTTGATATGTGGTTGATTATTATTATTTTTTTTTAGGTTGTGTTGGAAAGTGACCAAAATCCAATGTCGAGCCAACATCTTTAACCATATTGATGTCTAAAACTGACATTTATTCTTCAGGTGTGGCAATCAAAACCCAACGTCTGATAGACATCATAGTGGTAACGTCCACACAATTGCAAGCTGTAACGTCATTAGACATTGATATTTAAGTGTAAAGATTTTGGACATCGTCTTGGTCACTTTTAATGCTTCTAAACAGTTTTTTGCATTTATAAAGCGCCCATGTCTTGAGGTAGTTCATTATGATGCGATTTTACCTTCTATGTGCGATTAGATTGAACAGGAATCACAGGACTGATTTTTCTAATCTACATAGACAAGAAAAAAAATATAGTTGACTGCAGCTTGAAGGAAAGTAATGGAGTAAAAGTACCGATCCAGCACTAAAAATGTGTTCAAGGGAAAGTAAAAGTTCACAATTGAAAAAATACTTCGTAAATTACCTTTTCTGAGAAACTACTCGATTACAGTAATTTCAGTATCTGTAATTTGTTATTTTACACCACTGATAATAACGTGTATATTGTTACAATCACCAGCAATCTAGCTATTGCGGATCACTAGAGAACTACAACTCTGCCACGAAATGGACTACAATTCACAGCATGCATCGCACACACACCGGTTCCTGATCCCGTCTGATTGCACAGCTGAAGCTTCTCAAGGACTCATTACACAGACTATTTATACACCACATTTGCTCACACACATTGCTCAGTGTTGTTTGTTTGTTTGCTTTGTTAGTTAAAATAAACCTGTAACTTTAGTAGCATTTTTCTTATTTTTGTCTAGCTGTGTTCTTTGATTCTTATCGGCAATGACTTCTGGATTATCTATATAAGCTTAATTAAGCTTAATATAGCCTGAATATATATATATATATATATATATATATATATATATATATATATATATATATATATATATATATATATATATATATATATATATATATATATTATACACACACACACGTTTTATTCTGCAAAAAATGTTTACAGTATTTTCTGATAAACAGAAGTGGCCAAATTGCCTTCTATAAAATTTAAGTTTGAATCTAATATGTTAAAAAAGCAACAAAATTTTTTTTTTGTGCTAGAAATATATGCAAATAAGTACATATTTAAATTCGTAGTCTCACATTTGCATATTTAAGCAACATTTTAGAGAATATCACAGATGGTTTTTTTTGCAATATGTAATCAATCCCTTTTAGAAGTATGATGATAACTATTAGTTTTTTTTGTTTTAACTGCTGTATATGCCAACCCCGAATGATCTGTTAAGTGTCCTTGCTAACTGTACTATATAAAAGCAACAGCCATTTGTCAAACAAGGCAATATAAATGCCCAAATGTGTGTTTCTGTGACCTTCTACCTTCTTTCCTCTGATTTCTGGGTTCTGTCTTGGTGATGTGCAGAAGTCCCCCCCCCCCCCCCCATCCCTCCCTACTGTTCTCTTTCCATTCGGGGACATTTGGGAGCCTTGGGAACAGTTTCCATGGCGACAGTGACTGCAGACGAGGCGAGTGTGCTGAGACAGGGATGTGAACGTTCTGACACTCTCGTCTCTTGCGGAGCGCTGGTGTGCCTCATTCCTCCCCGCTCATTTCTACAATGAGCTGCTAGATTTGTTTGGTTGTTAAAAGGAGAGCTTTCCATTATTTATTATTTATAGGTTCACGGCAAACAAAGCAGGTTTGCAAGATGCAGCTAAATGAAATCACTTTTAATGATGCAAGTACTTCCGAATCCATTTCTTTTTTCTTTATCTAACATGAAACATAAAATTGTATACAATTCTAGACATAGTTATATGTATGTATGCCTGCATTAATGTGTGGTTAATGCCAGGTTAAATAGCTTGTAACTAAATTAAATTACACAATTGTCTCAATGCTATTGTTATTACACTTTTTACCACCTTTTACCACATGGCAACAGACCTATTAAAATAAAATCCTGGAAAATGTTGTTGTTTTTCGTTGGTGTATAAATAAGGATTATTTTTAATGTCTGGATTTGTAAAATAGGTCACATTGAATATATTGTATGTGCTTTTTAATAACTAATGTTTCTAAATATAGAATTATTTTGTTTATTTTCTATATCCACTATTATAATTTCTGTCACTTTCACCTTAAATTGTAGTATTTTTTTTCATATCTATTAAAGTCCTCATGAAATCAGATTTCTTCCTTCCTTTCTTCTTTCCTTACATTTGTTTATCCTCTTGTAATTCTTTGTTTTTGTCTCTCACTCATGTTTATTTGATCACACTCTGTTGTTTGTTAAATTCTTTTGTCCTTATTGTTTGATTTGTCTCGTTATTTACATACTTTATCATGTATTAGGGGGTGGAGCTAAACAGGCATTGACATAGAAGTAGGTCTTCTGTGGCACACTATTTCTTAAAGGTGTGTATGTAGGTTTGACACCCAGTGGTTGAACTAGGTATTGCACTCATGGTTCAAAACACATGCAAGTGCAGGTTGCCAGATTGAAGACATCAACAGCAATGTGCCTGACTGTTGAGCCTAAAGACTGATTTAAGGCTGATTTAAACAGTGTTTTAAATAAAAGCAACGGCACGCGATAGAAGGCATATTTTCCATATTAAAAGGAGTTTTTCTTTTAATTTCTTTTAAATGCCATTTTACATGACATTTGTTGCCTTACTACTGAAAGCAGCAGCAGATAGTTCACCTCCGATCCTTTTGAAATTGAACTTTAGAACTGTGACTCAGTGCAAGCCAACACGCATCAGTGGTATATATATATATATATATATATATATATATATATATATATATATATATATATATATATATATATATATATATATATATATATATACATTTAATAATGTTAAAGAGGTTTAATATGTAATAATTAAATTATAAACCATTTCATTGGAGTGCAGTGACTGCACTATTCTGTGCTTCTGAATGACAGTATTTAAAAACTAGTCGAGTTGCGACTACTGCAAATAGCCAAATTGCCAATCACTGCAAATCTCATCATGTAGTGTATTGTTAGGACATATTACGTATGATATTACGTTTGTATTATTTATGTTATTTGCTAATTAATAACCACCTCATGTGGAGCTCTGAATCTGTGTCTCATTTCGGAGGCTGCTACTGTTCACCGGAGGTCGCATTTCGGTCAAGGACGCATACTTTGAGAGCCTTCCTGACTGAATGAATGAAATAAGCTGTTTTCCACAACAGTAACCCAGGGTGCTGAAATATAATTGGCTAAACTGCAATTGGACGGGTTATAGGTACCAAAACAAAGACAGACATTCCAGCACGTTACGCACATTTTCAAAGCTGAATATCTGACTTCAGCATTGTTTTTCAGATAAACAAGAATGTTCACTTGGCATGTTTCTTAAATATCTGCAAACATTATGGTATTTTTATTCCATAGAAAACTCACATACAGCACCTTTAAGCAACACATTCTGGCAGATTGGCTTTGATATAAGATGTTTTTGGACTAACAAAGTTTTGAAAGGGTGTTTATTTAAACTACAATGACTTGTATGTCAAAGGATTTCATGACCCCTTTACATATATAGGCCATTACCCAAATCTAATTTAGAGAATAGATGTGAATTTTTGTCTTTGGGAGAAGCTCAGAATTAAGGCTGTATCTATGATAGTTATATGTTCTAATTCGCCTCAAGCACATGAAGGTGTGCTTCTATTTATATGTATCAGTATGTACAGTTAATCGACCAATTAGAATCAGAATTAGATCAGCTCTGAGAATCTCCAGATCTGGATTTAAGATGCACCCAGAGGAGATGTATGTTTAAAAAGGTTAATTGTACCATTGCATCAGAGGAAATGCTCAATTGCTTTTTAGAAATAAGAACAATCAGATTTTATTTCTAGCTTCAGGGAATAAATTCTTGTATACACACTCACCCACATACACATACATATTCAGAACAATCAGGTTTTATTTCTAGCTTAAGGGAAGAAATTCTTGTATACACACTCACCCACATACACATACATATTCCTGCCATGGTGTTGGTTTGGTTTGTGGCTCTTCAGTAAATTCGACCATCGACAGGCTTCATAACATTGCACTATTTTGAGTCTTTATTGTAAATCAATTTGTTTTGATGTGGAGGAGAGGAGAAATGTGGCGACATCTTTGTGTACCCAGATGCTGCACGTCACTGCTATTTCATCCTGTTTGCAGCAGGTGAAGTGAGGAGTAATTGGCTTCTGTCAATACTGGCTTGTGAGTTTTAGCAGCAGCTAAACAAGATGGAAAAGAGGTCGATGCGGAGAGAAAGAGAGAGACAAGGACAGAGCGCTTCACTCCCACCCACCTCAAAGCTGCCATTTCTCACATCTGCCAGCTCACATGAAACACTTTTCTGTCTTATCACAATGTCATCCACAGATATTATTTTAAGAAAAACTATTTAGATTATTAGATGTGAAGAACTGTTGGGTAGAAATAAAGACTCAAAATTAAGTTAGATTTGAATATTTAAGTTTTTACATTAGATTTTTTTTCATCTGAAGTTGTTATAATAATAATAATAATAATAATAATAATAATATATAACTTAATATCTAGATTTGTTTCTACCTTATTAAATGTTTATTCTAACATGAAGTACTTTAAGCTATAAAATAATAATAGCATTATTATTAATATTATTATTATTATTATATAACTTTAATATCTAGATTTGTTTCTACTTTATTAAATGATTATTGTAATACGAAATGCTTTGAGTTATATAATAATAATAAAATATTAATGATAATAATAGTACTATTATATTACTTTTAATATCTAGATTTGTTTCTTAATTAAACTTTTATTCCATCATGAAGTGCTTTAAGCTATATAATAATAATAATAATAATAATAATAATAATAAATTTTTATTAATGGTAATAATAGTAATGTTATTATTGTTAAATTATTATATAACTTTTAATATCTAGATTTGTTTCTACTTTATTTTATTAAATGTTTATTCTAACATAAAGTGCTTTGAGTTATACAATAATAACAAAAAATAAAATATTATTAATGATGATAATAATAGTACTATTATTATATAACTTTTAATTTCTGGATTTGTTTATACTTTATTTATTAAATGTTCATTCAAACATGAAGTGCATTGAGCTATATAATAATAATAATAATAATAATAATAAAATGTTATCAATGATAATAATAGTAATTATTGTTAATTATTATGTAACTTGTAATATCTAGATTTGTTTCTACTTTATTTTATTAAATGTTTATTCTGACATGAAGTGCTTTAAGCTATATAATAATAATAATAATTAATAGTTCTTCACTTCAGTATTCACTTTTCACTAATGTTTGTTCCTATGTGAACAGCTTTGAGCCTCCTTATGTAACATGCAATAATAATAATAATAATAATAATCAAAGAAATTAATTAGTTCACCTTGTGACCAGAAATTTCCAAAAACCTTATATTCTTACATTTTGTGGTGAATGACCACCTCTGTTTCATTTGCAGGGAATGACTGCGAGTTCCTGCCTGTCAGGTTTTATTATTTCTGCTATTAGTGCCTATTAGAATAATTAAAATGAGAAATATGTAAATTTGTGGCAGGTGCATTCAATCACGAGCGCTCATTCGACTGGGTCTTGTGTGTAGTCAGTGCATTCAAGTGGACACACTTAACTACTGGATGAGGAACCAGAAATTTAATTGTGTTTCATGACTCCAATTTTGTTTCAATTCCACTCTTTATTAGCAAAGGTCAGGCGTTGTGAAATTAAAAAACTAGATTGGCAGGTTTTCAGGTGAAGACAATTGGAAACTATTTTATTCAATCCAGTCCAAACTTGTTTCCTGTCTGTTACCATCATCACAGAAACCTTAAAAACATTTTTTATGTCATAAGAAATACACTCACCGGCAACTTTATTAGGTACACCTGTCCAACTGTTTGTTAACACAGATTTCTAATCAGCTAATCACATGTCACCAACTCAATGCATTTAGGCATGTAGACATGGTCAAGACGATCTGCTGCGGTTCAAACCGAGCATCAGAATGGGGAAGAAAGAGGATTCAGATGACTTTGAACGTGACATGGTTGTTGCTGCCAGACGGGCTGGTCTGAGTATTTCAGAAACTGTTGATCTAGTAGGATTTTCATGCACAACCATCTCTAGGGTTTACAGAGATTGGTCCAAAATGGAGAAAAGATCCAGTGAGCAGCAGTTTTGTGGGCGCAAATGACTTGTTGATGCTAGAGGTCAGAGGAGAATGGCCAGACTGGTTCCAGCTGATAGAAAGGCAACAGTAACTCAAATAATCACTCGTTACAACTGAGGTATGTAGAAGAGCATCTATGAATGCACAACACATCCAACCTTGAGGCGGATGGGCTACAGCAGCAGAAGACCACATCAGGGAGCCATCTCAGATTGGTTTCTTGAACATGACAATGTGTTCACTGTACTCAAATGGCCTCCACAGTCACCAGAGCTCAATCCAAAAGAGCACTTTTGGGATGTGGTGGAACGGGAGATTCGCATCATGGATGTGCTGCTGACAAATCTGCAGCAGCTGCGTGATGCTGTCATGTCAATATGGACCATTTTGGACTATAGAGCATTGATTCCTCAATCAAAAACTCCACCATGTGCTTCATTTGAACGTCTCTAGCTTTTGTTTCGGACCTTTCAGTATGTTCAGTGAAATTGATTGATATCCTTTCTTACATAAATCATGCCACTTCATACCTCAAGGGAAGTGGTATTTTTGGCATTTAGAGGCTCTGTCCCATTGCCACCTCCGTGACGGCAGAGCGATGCGTCTCAGAGGACATTTGCGCACTCATAACTAGCCTGACGTTCAAGCAGCATCAAGGACACCGAATAACTCTGAAGCAGGTCTCTCTCACTCTCGTTCTGCTTCTTTCTCTCAAGCATTTTCCTTTTCATCATGTTCCAACCTCCAGGGGGCATCTCTTACCCTTAATGTCCTCTACTAACAGGTGTCCCATCTGCCCTAAAAATACAATACGCCTGTTGCGTGCAGGAAAGTCTTAGGCTAGAGCCACCAGGGTCTCACATTTCCACATTGGTGCTTTCCATTGCACAGTTCACCTGTGAATCTGCATGGCTAGAGAGATGCACGTTTTAATTGTTTTTGTTCTCTTTAGAGTTTACTTTCTTTATTGTCCACAAGTGGAAATTTATCTCTGGCTTTACAACGCAACCAAATCAGCGTTCACATGGCACACATC
Source organism: Danio aesculapii (assembly GCF_903798145.1). Lineage (NCBI taxonomy): Eukaryota > Metazoa > Chordata > Actinopteri > Cypriniformes > Danionidae > Danio > Danio aesculapii. The sequence continues at coordinate 43,014,944 of NC_079438.1, forward strand.
ACAGAAGAACAACAAAAAAACAGGCAACACAAATACATTCAATGTCATCACATATATCACATTAAAAGCTCTATTTAAAACCCAGCACATACTTAGAACCCAGTATTTAAAATTCTAGTGGCGGTCGGCACAAAGGACATTTGATGCACATTTTTCTATACCTGAGGTTGCCTAAACGTCTTTTTGATGGCAAGAGCTGAAATTGTATATATTTAAGAAACTGGAACAATCTTCAATGACATGTGCTTTCTGTTTAATTCTTATTATATACAGTTTGAAGTCAGAGTTATTAGCCCCCCTGTTTATTTTTCCCCCAAGTTCTGTGACTTGAGAGATTTTTTTTTCAACACATTTCTAAGCATAATAGTTTTAATAACTCATTTCTAATAACTGATTTATTTTATGTTTGCCATGATGACAGTAAATAATACGTGACTAGATATTTTTCAAGACACTTCTATGCTCAGTAAAAAACTGTAAAAATGCTACAGTAAAAATCTGAAACCTGGTTAACAGGTGCTTAATAGGTTAATAGGTGCTTTTTGTCTGACTGGCACTGCAGCTTTCGGCTGAGAGATGGAAATGGCAGAGCAGACAGGAGTATGGGTATGAAGGGATGGAGTAGTAATATCACTGTCCCCTAATGCTATTCTAATTAGACTCTACCTGACCCCCTGCTGAGGGCACATCACAGTCAATCCACAGCAGACCCGCTTCACTGCCCTCTGCTTTACAATAGGTTGTGTTCAATTTCATGTTTTGATCAGCTATTAATCAGAATCTCTCACAACAATGGTCACTAAAAAGGGCTACATGATATTGGACAAATCTGATTTTGCGATACTTTGTTTTTCTATAAATATTGCAATATGATATATATATATATATATATATATATATATATATATATATATATATATATATATATATATATATAGTTTCACAAGATATTTTAAATAGCTCAGTTTAATGGTTTTCCGGGGAGTTTAACAGTATTCAGGTACAGAAATTGAAATGAAAAGTGCTAATATATATATAAAAAAAATCACAAGTAACTTCACAAGTAATAAGGGAAAAAATTAAAGCATTTTCCTTTAAAACAAGCTAATTATCTTCCAGTGTGGTAAGTGAAATAATCTTGTTTTTGCTTTTTGGACTAGAAACAAAACAAAGATTTGGATAAATTGCACATAAAACCAGTAATTAAATACAATTCTGTGGCTCCTGGTCAACTATAATCCAGACTCAACATTGCATATCTTGTCCCAAAAATTCTTCGGAAACTTAAAATATAATTAATATAGGAACTGGTTCGATTGGAATGTCTAATGTATCTGAAAAAACGTGAAAATATTTTGTTCCAGAAACTCAGGACACATAACATGGGAATGAGACGGGTTGAGATTTAAAAACTGACATCTGTCACACAATGGCGACACTTCTGGAAAGCATTGTTGCGATATCGACGCTGAAACAGTATAATGTGCAGCTCTAAAACATCTATAACATCAGACATGACAAGAACTTTGCGTGGGACCTTTATTTTATTTGGTTAAATATATGAATATAATATGAATATAATAATTATTATTTAACATAAACAAATAATAGAACATAAACTAAGTAAAATTTTGTAGATAATTGATAAAAGCAATGGTTAAATGTATCCTGCAGGTGCCAAAACAATATTTATGAATTCAAAAGGTTTTTTAATTATTTGTATTATTATTATTATTATTATTATTATTATTATTATTATTTGTATTATTATCATAAATAAATTATTAACACAATGAAGTATATGGAATTATAAGTTGCTGATTTATTTGTCTATTTGATGACCTTTTGAAAAAAAAAATCAGATCAGACTTTCCTAGAGTCAGGAAAATTAATAATCATAAATAATAATGTAAATATTAATAATATAATAAATAAACATGCATTCCCTGAACCAACCACCCATTAGTGCTATCCAATGGTAAAAGTAGGTACTAAAGCCATAGTAAACATATTAATAACAAGTTTGTAGAAAGGAAGTAAAAGGGGACAACATTTTTTCAAATAGCAAATCCTTTAGGGTAAACTATTAGGGTATACCAGATTTTTTCCAGATGTAATGTACCCGTTTACTCTGTCAGCCATAATTTAAGAGCTGAAACTTCTTTTTTCTTCCAAAACAAAAGGGTATGTTTTTTTGACAGAGATCAACCTATATGAAACAAACTGTTGTTTTACCTGTGTAAGTTTTAAAAATTCTTTGAAAACTCCAATTATAATTAATATAAGATCTGGTTCGATCGGAATGTGTAATGTATCTGGAAAAAAAATAAATTGTTCCAGAAACGCTGTAATTTGAGACACATGACATAGGAATGAGACGGGTTGGAATCTAAAAACTAAACGTTTGTCACACAATGGTGGCACTTCTGGAAATGTTTTATTCAATTTATACTTTGAGTAATGAAGCCATATGAAGCACTTTAAACTGAATGAGAAAATGTTTTGCGTTAATGGAACATCTTTGAACCAGCGGCATCCGGAGAGGTTTGTGGCTGGTGAGGCATTGACTATTTCAAAGTCAAAAGTCAGATTTACAAACAAATCCAGCCGATATATATTTGCCAACTACCGATTGTGTTTCATGTATCAAATCAGCATTCATACATATTTGGCTAAGGAAGAATGTAAAATGTCTAGCGATTAAATATGCCTCCCAAAAAACACCAGTTCAAGATTTTGTTTCCAAATTTCACTTGGAAGTTCTTCTTCCCAAGCAGATTTAATGTTCTCCATTGATGGATTTCTCAACTGTGAGATTTACATTCTAAAAATCTATCAAAATAAAGCATCAGTCATTTACTGTAATAAATTAATAATACTATAATATGACATGTTCCCTTTATTTGTAGGTATTTTGTAAAACCGGGGTGTCCAAAATCAGTCCTGGAGGGCTGGTGCCCTGTATATTTTAGTTTCAGCATCAATTAAACACACCTCAACCAGCTAATCAAGCTCTTTCTAGGTATACAAGAAGCTTCCAGGGAGGTGTGTTAAAGGAAGTTGGAGCTAAATTATGCAGGACAACGGCCCTCCAGGACCGGGTTTGCACACCCCTGTTGTAAATCATTTGCAAATATTAATTTTTTTTAAAACAACATATTTGAAATTAAACTTGTATGAGTAAAAAGAGAATCTAAAGGCATTGTCTGATGGTCTAAAGTAATTTCCAGGCATGTAGAAGATGCATACCTTGCATTAAGTCAGCTTGGGACAATCATTGTGAAAATAAAGGAAGTTTTTGAATGCATCACAGTCATATATTTGCTAGTAAATATCCCAGTTAAATTCAAGGAAGGTGACGCACTGGAAATTCAGCATTCCAAATGTGTGTGAAATCATTGCTGTGCAAAGCATAAATGGTGCAATATTTATATATAAACACACCATCATCTGAAATGCTTCTGGGAGGGTATGGTTTTGCACTCATTGACACACAGATCATCTCTCTCTTTCCCTCTCTCTCTCTCTCTTTCTCTCATTCGCCATCCATCCATTCTGTCATTTCGTCCTCCCAGACTCAAAGGATTATACAGTGGAGCATTTCAAATCAAAATGGGATTTTCTCACTGATACTGCACACACATACACACACACTCTGACGTAATCTAGTAGTGTGGCTGGTCCAGACCGGTCAGGCCATCTTGTGCTCTGTGCTGACATGCATCTTGTTGTGCTTTCACATTCCCCACATCCCCTGCATTGCTCAGAGGACACAAACGCACACATTCGGAGACTGCAGGCACAATTCAGCTCGTCTTGAAAGTCTCCATGATGACAAGGGTTTGTCATTGCATTTCTCACACTGAGAGAGTACAGTGTCTCTTCAGGTTAACTGCATTTGCATTTACTACACTGTTTGTGCTGCCAATAGCAGTCCTGCGGGGTAAATCTCACCCGGGATGATGCCTGGCACAAACACACTATGGCTGATGAAGTAAATAGGGCTTCAATTTATCAATTCAATTTCAATCTTTTTGTATAATTTTGCTTTAAATCGAGTTGTGATGATTGAGTTGTAATCTAAATGTTTTAAATATAAATGTTTTACTTTTATAGCTTTCAGTTGGCATCTGTGTGGGGAATGTACATGAAATAGCATATTTTCCCTTTTAAAGGAGTGATTTTTTTGAAAACTTAAGTTCAGTTGAATTCAAATAAATTTAACTTCAGATTAAATTATCACTTGACTCTGGTTTTCTTTTCCTTTATTTACAATTTGACTTTTATCCTCTTTTATGAATTTAAATTTATTGTGAAATTTAATTTTTTTTTTACATAAAAAAAAAAAAAAATATATATATATATATATATATATATATATATATATATATATATATATATATATATATATATATATATATATATATAATCACAATTTTTAGCATTAAAAAAAATATTTGAAGGACAACATTGAGCACTAAAAATATAGAAACAATATATTGTGCAGCTCTAAAAATATATATATATATCATCATCCATGACAAGAACTTTTTTTATGAATAACCTTTATTTTATTTAATTAAATATGTGAATATAATATGAATATAATTATAATTATTTTGCTTATTATAATAAATGGTAATAATATAATAAACATGCATTCCCCAACCAACCACCCGTGCTATCCAATAGTAAAAGTAGGTATTAAAGGCATAGTGAACATATTAATCACAAGTTTGTAGAAAGGAAATAAAAGGGGACCAAACTTTTTCAAATAACAAAACCTTGTCTATAAGGGGATACCAGATTTTTTCCAGATGTAATGTACCTGTTAACTTAAAATAATAATCATAATAATTTGAATATATAAAAAATTACAATTTTTAGCACTTTTTAAAAATTATTTGAAGGAAAACATCGAACAAGAAGTCGACTAGCATATTTTCCATATATTAATGTGATGAAATGTCAATGAACACTGTATAGAACCCTGGTAACACTTTATTTTGATGTACTCTATTTGAGTATTAGTAGACTGTCTGCTTAATATCTGTTGATTCTGCTGCTAAACAGACATTCAACTCACTATAAGAAACTTTGCAAGTACATGTCAACTTACACTAACCCTAACCCAACCTAACAGTCTTCTTATAATTGAATAAGAATTAGCTGACATGTTGAATTGAACAAACAGACCATCAAAATAAAGTGACCTAATAAACTACTAACTAGCAGTTTATAAATAGTAAAGTAAAAGTTGGGTTTAGGTTTTAGGTAGGATTATGGATAAGATCATACTTTATAACTAATGAACAGTTAGTAACTTAATAATAGGCAGGTAATAAGCCAGTAGTTACTAACATGAATAGTGACCTAAACTAAAGTTTTACCCCCTTTATTATTAGATTTTATATAATTATACAAATATTTAAGCCTGCAAAATGTATTAAAATGATTTTCATTCAATAATCAGTGGTTTTGTCTATCTGTAATGCAAAATTATTGACTTTCCTGAAAATGTGTCTATATTTTCTATTTATTCACCTTTCATGTTATTAAGTTTTAGTTTTCGTTTTGTAGTGTTGAGTGTAAAGTTTTTACTTTCTTGTTTTTTCAGAGAACAATGCACTATAGCCTAATTTGCAGATTTATGCTATGAGAATTTCTTAAAAATCCTAAACAATCTATATGTCCACGCTTTTATGTAATGCACTTTACTGTGGCATTTCAAAATCTCAAATTTCTCGCCTTCAGTTGGTCCAAAATGCTGCTGCTAGATTGATTTGTAATAGCAGGAAATATGATCACATTACCCCTCTTCTAAGGGGCCTCCATTGGCTGCCCATCCAATTCAGAATTGATTTTAAGTGCTTTTACTGGTACATTAAAACCTTCATAATCTAGCCCCTACCTATCTCTAGAGCTTTTGCAGTTTTACACTACCGTAAGATCACTTAGATCAAGTGACCAAAATCTTCTTTTAGTTCCTCATGCAGTCCAGACTGAAACATAGAGTGGACAGGGTCTGTGGCAGGCTCCTCGGTTATGGAACACTTTGCCCATTGAGATTAGAATGGCTCCATCTCTACCTATTTTTAAATCACTCCTAAAAATGTTCCTATTTAGCTTGGCTTTTTAATATTATTTTAATAGTCTTTTTTTGTCGTTTTTAATAGTCTTATTTCTATGTCTTTATTCTGTCTTTTTATTTTACTTTGTCTTATGTACAGCACTTTCTTGTGACTGTTTTTAAATGCGCTTCATAAATAAATTAACTTGAACTATATATTAAATACCAGAATATGCTTTTTAAAACTTCAACATACAATGTAAATGTATTTTAAAGCATTTCTAGAATGTTCACAGTCCCATTTATTTTTTCTGAGGTGTGTGTATGTGCGTGTTTAGAAGTGTGTGAGTAACACTTCTTATTTTGGCATTAACCTAAACTATTTTAAAGATTTTTTTTCGACATCTCCAAAAGTACCTGCAAATGAGAATAGCGCCTGTCTGCTCTGAGCTCTGTTGACGAATTTGTAGAGCATGGCCGATTCAGACTCCAAGATGACTGAGTGAACAATGTATCAAATGAATGAAAGCCACTCTGAAGCAAACAGCGTATGACAGCGGGCAATTTTGTGTGCGTTTTGGCATGCCAGCCTTTTCGCTTTTCTGCTTCGCGCCCAAGACCTTGCATTAAGTCAGCTTGGGAAAACCATTTTGCTAACCGAAGGTAAAATCAATACCCGTCTTATTCTTCGCTCCTGCTTGGACTCAGACAGCAGCGTGAATTGAGCGAATGAGTTTTAAAAATCTAACTCCTGTGATTATAATTCCATTGGATGCCTTTGAAGCCAAGGTACAAACCTATCTGGTCTCCCCAGGCTGTGTTTTGGTCCATCTGTCCATGTGTATCAGAGGTCAACAATCAGTAACCACATGCCCAAACATATGGCATGTGGCAACGCACCACAAGGTGGCGCTGTAACCAAGCCCCTCTGTGGGAATAAAGTGTTTATTACCCATCACGCCCCTCTCCACAAAATGTTCTCTGTATCCTATTGATAGGCTGCTGGATTGTGCTCTTCGAATGACACACCATCTGCCTTGGCATGTTTTAGCTTTGTGTGTGTGTGTTGTGAATATTTCATGCCTGTTCTGGCTCTGCACAGGTTGGCTTCAACAATCTCTTTAATACACCAGCTTCTCTGGTTACACACTTTCAAGCACACTTAATATGCTAAACGCTAGATTGTTTTACCCAAATTTGGGTCAAATGTGACACTAGACCACAGAACAAACATTCAAGGTCAATTTTTGGAAACTTTAAGATTTATATGTTATCTTAAAGGTCAGTTATTAAGCTCTCAATCGATATGTGCTTTGAAAGGACAATATTTAATGGATGGAATCCGGAATTTGAGTGTTAAATCACCTTTGAAGTTGTCAAAATTAAGTTTTTAGCCATGAATACTAAACAAATACTTCATTTTGAATATATTATGGTAGGGAATTTACAATATTTCTTCTTGGAAGATGATGTTTACTCAATATTCTATTGATTTTTGGCATAGAAATAAAAATCAGTAGTGTTTTTTTTTTGGTTGTTCTTACAAATTTTAAGGCTTTTGTAACACTTTGTAACACTTAAGTTTTAGAACTTATTATATCTATGAACTGATTGCTTATTAGCATGCGTATTACTAGCATATTGGCTGTTTATCAGTACTTATAAATAACATATTATTGCCTTATTGTCATGACTATAGTTAAAATCTCTTATTCATAAGCTGTGGTCACACTACACTTTTAGCCCTATAGACTTCCATTCATTAGAATTAAAAGATCATTCAGCAAGTTTCGAAGTTCGATGCGTTGCAAAGTTCAAGCTTGGTTAACTCTGACTTGCAAAATCACATCACGTGAATGTGTCAGATCAATAGAAGATCAATAGATGACCTCTCTGTAAAGAAATTTAAAATATGGACCAATCGTACCTTTTTTTAAAAATGTCTAATCAACTTGTTTAATCCTTTTCGCAGTGTCGTACGACATAATTTCACAAGCTCAATCTATGTGACTGCAGTATCACCTAAAAATTCATACCATATTAAATAATAAGCAGCAAATTAAATGTTTATTTGAGGCAAGAGTAGTAATGATTGACTCCTGTCCATTGAATTGTTAGCAAAAGAATGCACACCCAAATTAAAGATCCATTTTACCTCGGGGGTGCATTATTCTCTAATAATTCAATAGACAGGAGTCAATTATTCTGCTTATACAATGGTAACCATACCTAATGTTGCTCTTCAGATGTTGTACTTCAAGACTATTTGTCAGTTTTTTTTTTGTCCTCAAACAGCTCCCGTGTGTAGTACAATATTTTTACACACTGAAACTAGCTGTGTGTGTGTTTACCTGGCAATAATCACAGCTTAGAATTTTCCACAGCCAATCAGAATCAATAATTTGAATTGGTTCAACAACCAAAGCAAGATATATTATATTTATAAATATATAATATTTAACCCAGAGTTGGTCCATATTTTACCCAAATTTGGTTTAAAATATCCCTTCATGTTTAGAGTGTACAGTATATATAGTGTTAGACATGATGGTTCATTTGTGGAGGAGTGTTTACTATACTGAATATCAGATCCTACACTAACATTTACACTCGCAAAGATCAGTTGTTTCCTAGTTACACTAAATCAAGTACAAAGTATGACTCATCTTTTCCTTAAAGTGGCTAGTCTACCTTTTGTCCTTTTCAGAGGTGAGTTACACGAGGACACAATGATGAAACTAGGACTTTGTCATTGTTTCTGCAGCATGTGGAGTTTCATTAGAATGAATGCAACCATTAACAGAAAGATGGCAGCGATGATAATGCTAATACACTACACTGTAAAACCCAATAAGGTAACTTAAACCATTTAAGTAAAAAAATAAATCCTAATGAGTTCTGTGATCTTAATCCATTTGACTAAACAAAGCAATATGAGCACAGTAAAACCTAATAAATGAAGAGAACTCAAACCAACTGAGTACTGTAAAACCCAATAAGTTAAGGCAACTCAAACCGTTTGAGGAAACCCATTGCTGCAAACCATTTAAGTTAAACTAATCTATGTGAGAACCGTGAACCTTCTCCATTTAAATAGAAGTAATGAGGTATTTAATTAACTCATTACCTTCAACACTGAGTTCAACACTAAAACTCTTAAAATGAGTAGAGTTAACTTTCACTGAATTTTGAGTTAACTATACTTATTTCATTTGATAAAGTGGACTGTTGGGTTTTACAGTGTATAAAAACATAAGCTGATCTGCTTAACAATAGGGCACTTGTTGAAATGATCATTTTTATTTTATTCCAAATATCATTAGAATATTAAGTAAAGATCATCTTCCATGAAAACGTTTTAAAAGAGTCATATTGTAATTATAGCAAAACTCAATTTTTGATTAGTAATATGCATAGCAAGGTGGCACGGTGGCTTAGTGGCACTGGCTGGGTCAGTTGGCATTTCTGTGTGGAATTTGCATGTTCTCCCTGTGTTCGCGTGGGTTTCCTCCGGATGCTCCGGTTTCCCCCACAGTCCAAACTAAGACATGCGCTATAGGTGAATTGAATAAACTAAATTGGTCGTAGTGTGTGTGAATACGAGATGGTATGGGTGTTTCCCAGTATTGGGTTGCAGCTGGAAGGGCATCTGCTGCGTGGAAAAGTTGGCTGTAAAATATTTGAAACAGATTTTGGCCTGCATTCATGTTTTTAAGTGTAGATAAAATCCCTTCAGTAAATTGTATTTGATAAATGGGATTAACAGTAATTGAATATAATTTAGAAAGTAATAATAATAATAATGATAATATTAACAACAACAACAACTGTTATTATTATTATTGAGATTAAAAACCATTATGCTGCTTAATATTTTCATTAAAAACTTATGGTTCTACTCCACTTCTATGGCATCCTTGTTTAAAGATTTAATTTAAACGAATAAATAAGACCATGCTGAAACTCACATTTGATCATGTAACATCCAGATCCATTTTCTTTTTACAATCTGTTTCGCATTTTCCTATATCACACACACAAGTCACATTATGCTAGTAAAAGAGGTATCACCAACTTTGATCAACTGAATCAGGAGACAGGACAAATTCATATAGCAGAGCATTGAGTGCATGTGCACCTGCGTGTGTTTGAATGCATTCTTCCTTATAACACACATTTATATTAAATGATGCTCCGCTTAAATATGACTATCAATGTGTCTGATGCCTGCGGCGCAGTACAGGCCCAATACACCTGTGTCTCAGGTGGCGAAATGAAGGACAGACGTCATGTGTCCATTCACACATTAGCCAGATCAGAAGCTCATTCAGATGGCTGTTTCCATACTAATAATAAAGCTTAGCAGAGGAGATAAGCTTTTAGCAGCACACACTATCAATCAAATGATGATGGGCCACAGCTGATGGGAGATCACTTATATGGAGATTGCTGCCGAATAAAATGGTGGATTGTGTTGCCTTTTGTTTTTTTTTTATACTTTGTAAAGCCAAAAAAAGTTAAGTCAACTCAAACTGTTAGAGGAAACCGATTGCAACAGATCATCAAAGTTTAAAAACTAATCCTAATGAGTTCTGTGAACTTAATTCATTTGAGTAAACGAAGCAATTTGAATTTGACAAAAGTGGCTTGGAATGACAACAAAAACTGTTGACAATAAATCTTTTTTTTTTGTTATTTAATCAGTTTTTTTTTTAATCTAAAACACACACAATAATTAATTAACCTTTATCATAAATGTTTTGACCAAAATAATTTGAAAACCTGAAATCTTTGACATAACATTGAAAAAAGTGAGTAAATTTATTGTAACGTTATCTGTATTCATTTATATATACAAAATAAAATCTTGTCATATTTAAACAAATCATTTGATGACATTAAAAGACTTAATTTAATAAGATTAAAATACATCACCTTTTTATATACAGTTGAAGTCAAAATTATTATACCCCCAGAATTATTAGCTCCCTGTTTATTTTCCCCCCCAATTTCTAGTCGAAATAAAACAAATAAGACTTTCTCCAGAAGAAAAAATATTATCAGACATACTGTGAAAATTTCCTTGCTCTGTTAAACATCATTTGGGAAATAAAAAAAAAATTCAAAGGTGGTTTAATAAATCTGATTTCAACTGTATATATTTAAATAAGGGAAGTATTAATCTGTTAATATCATAAGATGACATTTAAGATTTTTTTGGTATATAATTCACATTTTTGTGAATGTTAATTAAGGTAAAAATAAAGGTTTTTTTCTCTGTGAAAAAAAAAATTGATGCTTAAAAAAAACAATATCTTATTTGACCCATGTATGATAAGCACCCCTTTAAGATGTAGCTGACAACGATGGCTGCCTCCGTGTCGTGCTTCCCGCAGGTGATCCAACTTGATGATGGTAATTATGAAACAAACCTCACTACTTGTTAAACACTTTTTATACACATATACACTTATTTATCAACATACTTTACATGCCAATTTCACATAACAACTTCACATAAACACTGTAAAACTAGGTAACTGAAACCACTTGAGGAAACAGATTGCAACAAACCTTTTAAGTTCAAAAACTAACCCTAATGAGTACTGTGAACTTAATCCATTTGAGTAAACAAAGCAATTTGAGCACAGTAAAACCCAATAAATGAAGAGAACTCAAACCAACTGAGTACTGTAAATCCAATAAGTTAAGGCAACTCAAACCGTTTAAGGAAACTGATTGCTACAAACCATTTAAGTTAAACTAACTCTTTTAAAATAAGTACAATTAACTTTCAGTCAATTTTGAGTTAAGTACACTCATTTCATTTGATAAAGTTGACTGTTGGGTTTTACAGTGTAACG